>NW_019957680.1:0-44253 GCF_002910315.2 Salvelinus sp. IW2-2015 | reverse complement strand
TTATTATTACACTGAAGGGAGAAGGTGAGAAGACTTAGAATGGGGTCTGAGGAAAGACAAGACATTATTATTACACTGAAGGGAGAAGGTGAGAAGACTTAGAATGGGGTCTGAGGAAAGGTGAATGGTGAAGAAGCCGTTTGTGCCTTACCTGCAGTGCAGATGTGACAGGAGGAGTGGGGAGCCCAGGCGATGCCGTTGACACAGGCCCGGTGGTTGTTGAGGCGGGCCACCGGCGTGCAGGGAACACGCACGTCCAGAATCACAACCTGAGACACACAGCACAGGAGAGAGATAACACATTAGATGGGGATAAGGAGAGGGTGCAACAAAGAGAGAATGGACAATACCAAACTGAAAGAGGAATGAGAAAGTAGAGTTAAATAGACTGACCTCCATGCCGTCCATAGCCATGGTGGCCAGGTAGTTGGGGTCCTGTTTGTTCCAGCAGAGGCGCAGTAGGGGGTGGTGCTGGGGATCTTCATAGATGATGGTGCTGTGTTCCAGGTGCCGCAGGTCAAACATGCGTACTGAGCCGTCCGCCCCGACCGACGCAAACATGTCCCGACCACCGCCTGCGCGGCTGAACGCGATGTCATACACCTACAGACAGAGAACACCACCAACATGCAGAGTTATTACACTGGTATACCCACGGACACACATTCACACTTTATGATCTCAAGACCAGGGGTTGGAACCAAAATGATTTTCCAGTCGTTCGGTTCCGAAAAGAACCCCTATTTGTTTTGTTCCAGTGGTCCGACCAGCATAATACAATTCTGAACTGGTTGGAACCCAAAAAAAGTTACAGTTCATATCGCTCCTTTTGGTAAAATGTTTAAGCTGTAAAATAAACCGTTTTCACATTTAGCTCATTCATTTGCTTCATCAATTAGTTTGGATGGAGCAGCTTGCGGTGTATGCGCAAGCTATTTGTTTACATGTTTAATTGGCCATTTAAGTGCAGCCGATGGCTGCAGAGAAGACAATTTCATGGGTGGGGAGAGAGGGGGGTGGACATGGCGGGGGCTTGGTTTGAAGCGCTAAATATCATCTGAATTGGGATGTGTTTAGGCTATTACTAGAATACCTTTAGAGACGTAACTTCACTGAATTACATATTTTTTGAACAAAAAAATAACATCAATCGGTTCTCAAGATTTGGAATAAAGGATTGTTACGGAACACTAGACACCAGTTTCGTTCCCAATTCCGTTCCTCAAAAAATGTCATTATTTTCCGGTTTTTGGTTCTGCTCCCTGAACAGGTTCTAGCCCCTGCTCACGACAACTAGCCTTTACTTACTCATTCATACAGTCTGAAACATGCACATTCATACAGTCTCAAACATGCACATTCATACAAGCAAACTAAACTTCAAGCCAAGGCCTATATTCCCCCTCAGCCCTCACACCTCTTTGTCATGAGCAATGAGCTGGGTCTTGACGTGGCCGGATACGAGGTTGACTCTGCCCAGCACTTGGCCAGTCTCCAACCCCCAGATAGTACAAGTGGTGTCAATGCTGGAGGTGCCTGTAATGGACAGATCAGAACCAGGATTAAAAACACGGACACTCACCAAACAAGACATACTGTAAAACTTCAATTAATAGCCTGGGTGTTTATTTGCATTAATCACTCTACACAACCGGCGCTTATTTGAGACAGGCTTCTTTTATACCCAGGCATCTATTTCCCTTATGCACACAGCTCAATAAAATGTTGAAGAGACTACCAGTTTGACCAGTATAAACATTATAATAACAAATCCATCGCAGATCAGACCTGCAAAGGCTGCCTATCACACACCCCCCATTTCACGCTTTAGCACCATTCATTTGATGCTGTGTTTTATTTTTGGTGGCGTCATGGCTTGCAACATTGACAGAATAAAAAATGTAATGCACGACTGTGGGAATATCAGAGCTGTGTCCATGGTAACAGTTGTAAACAATTCATTTAGACCCAGCATTTATTTGCTGAAATATGTGACGATGCCCAGATTTTAAAAGTGACAGGCAGCTATTTGAGATTGCATTTAAAATTGTTTTACGCTACTTACTCTGACACACATGCTGTAGACACTGACAGCAAACCAATAGACTATATGCTAGAGCTGGGCGATATGGACAAACATCCATGTCACAATAAATGAACTAAATTATCACGATAACTTGGACAAGTTAATAACATTAATGTGCATTAAGTTATTTTTTTWATATTACTCTTAAATCTACTACTTTGAATGTTGTAGCTATCAATTGTTGTATTAACAATCACCCATATTAGCAAACTTATTTCATTTGAAACTTCACATTTCTCTACTAGGGCACCTATTGGTTATTTACTGTAATAAACGAGATCAGCAAAATGTCCATGATATTTGGTCAGTGTCAATCATTTTCAGGTTTATAGTCCCAGCTCTACTATATGCATATGCCCCATCTCTTACCCAGCAGATTAGGATCCACTTCATTCCAGTCAAACGAGGTGAGTGGGGCACAGAAGTCAGAATTCTTGTTGTTATTCAGCAAGCATTCCAAGCGCGTCTCTGTTTCACTGACCTAAGGGGTAAGATTTAACAAGCCATGAGATGCTATACAACTACGTAGAAAAGAGTCCCCTCTGGGCAAGTAACTGAGCTAGAGTGCAACTCCAGATGCTGCAAGAGGGACACAATAGTTAGAAGAGGGTGCAGGCCAGGGAGCGCCCAACATATATCTATTATGTTTACGTATGATTTAGTATCAAGGAGGCTGTGGGTGCATGCATACCCTCCAGATGCGCAGGTAGTCCCCGCTAGTGGCAAGCAGGTCTGGGTAAACACCCTTGCTGTCCGGGATCCACATGATCTTGGTGGTGGGGTAGGGGTGGTCAAAGGTGTTCCTGCAGATGAACTCTGAACTCTCCTCCTCCAGACCCAAATCTGACTGCAACAACAACAATAATTAAATCAGAAACCGCTCTTGATATACAGTCGTGGCCCCAAAAGTTTTGAGAATGACAAAATATAAATGTTCAAAGTCTGCTGCCTCATTTGTATGATGGCATTTGCATATACCCAGAATGTTATGAAGATGATAAATGATTCAATTAATTGCAAGTCCCTCTTTGCCATGCAATATAACTGAATCCCCAAAAAACATTTCCACTCGATTTCAGCCTGCCACAAAAGGACCAGCTGAATCATGTCAGTGATTCTCTCGTTAACACAGGTGTGAGTGTTGATGAGGACAGGGCTGGAGATCCCTTGTCATGCTGATTGAGTTGAATAACAGACTGGAAGCTTCAAAAGGATGTGTGCTTGGAATCATTGTTCTTCCTCTGTCAACCATGGTTACCTGCAAGGAAACACGTGCCGTCATCATTGCTTTGCAAAAAAAGGGCTTCACAGGCAAGGATAATGCTGCCAGTAAGACCTAAATCAACCATTTATCAGATCATCAAGAACTTCAAGGAGAGCGGTTCAATTGTTGTGAAGAAGGCTTCAGGGCGCCCAAGAAAGTCCAGCAAGCGCCAGGACCGTCTCCTAAAGTTGATTAAGTTCGGGATCGGGGCACCACCAGTACAAGCTTGCTCTAGGAATGGCAGCAGGCAGGTGTGAGTGCATCTGCACGCACAGTGAGCGCAAAGATTTTTGGAGAATGGCCTGGTCGAAGAAGGGCAGCAAAGAAGCCACTTCTCTCAGGAAAAACATCAGGGACAGACTGATATTCTGCAAAGGTACAGGGATTGGACTGCTGAGTACTGGGGTAAAGTCCTTTTCTCTGATGAATCCCTTTCCGATTGTTTGGGGCATCTGGAAAAAAGCTTGTCCGGAGAAGACAAGGTGAGCGCTACCATCAGTCCTGTGTCATGCAACAGTAAAGCATCTGAGACCATTCATGTGTGGGGTTGCTTCTCAGCCAAGGGAGTGGGCTCACTCACAATTTTGCCTAAGAACACAGCCATGAATAAAGAATGGTACCAACACATTCCGAAGCGCAACTTCTCCCAACCATCCAGGAACAGTTTGGTGACGAATAATGCCTTTTCCAGCATGATGAGCACCTTGCATATGCAAGTGTAATCTAAGTGGCTCGGGACAAAAACATCGATATTTTGGTCCATGCCAGGAAACTCCCCAGACCTTAATCCCATTGAGAACTTGTGGTCAATCCTCAAGAAGTGTGGACAAACAAAACCTCACAAATTCTGACAACTCCAAGCATTGATTATGCAAGAATGTGCTGCCATCAGTCAGGATGTGGCCCAGAAGTTAATGACAGCATGCCAGGGGATTGCAGATAAGGTCAACACTGCAAATATTGACTGCATCAACTTCGTGATATTGTCAATAAAAGCCTGACACTTAAAAATGCTTGTAATTATACTTCGTATTCCATAGTAACATCTGACAAAAATATCTAAAGACACTGAAGCAGCAACTTTGTGGAAATAATATTTGTGTCACTCAACTTTGGCCACGACTGTACTATTTAACAAGGAACAAATTACTCAGAGCTTAAACACACTTCATACTATTTTATTAACTTTTTGGTCATGTTCATTCTTTGTGTTGAGCTTATACATAGAAGCGAAGATCTGTTCCGGGTTCTGTTTATACCCAGATCTGTTCGGGTGGCCCACATCACAGCATTGTAGTCGCGGGGTCCCAACTATTTATTCTGATTCTACACTGGGACTGGTTAACAAAAAACATACAGTTCATCTTCTACTCACCTTATTGTTATTTTCTTCAACGAAACTTCCAAGGGCCAGGCGAAAGCGTTTGTCGGGACGAACGCTCCAGTTCATTGCATACACCGTCCATGCGCTTCGTATTTTGAGTCTCTTTTCGCTTACCGGTAGAGACATAGCTCAATAAACGAACTCTTATATCAAATCCTTACCTATATAAAACAAAACAACTGTTTCCTTGGAACAAAATATCCCCACGGCTCGTTAAAGACTTTCCGAATTGAAGATTTGAACAGTTCAAATGACAAAGGCTGTCAAACGACAGCTATCTAGCAAACAGTCGTTAGTTATGCATACTAAACTAGCCCAGTTAACGCCATTAGCTAGCATAGGCGCTTGCACAGCGTGATACCTATCACTGTCGGAAACGAAGGCGACGTTAATGCTTAAATGAAGCTTCGAGACACACGTTAGCTTACGGCCAATAGTCTGAATTTGCTATTCGCTCGATTTTGATGATCCGGGTAAGTGAGCCTGCTTTTCGAATTGAGTCCCCTGCTACTTGACCCGACTCCGACAACACTCTCTAACCACAAAGAGGGGTGGGATCACTCTCCTCAATCTCCTCCCACGAAGAAAATGTCGGCGGTGTGACGCTGCTGCTCATAGACTAACATCACCATTAAAGTGTGGAAATCATCATACCAATCACACCATTCTGCAAATATGCAAAGATGTTTTTACTATTTTAACAGCGTAACAGGGTGGTGGACTCTGCTTAGGGATTTTGTCTAGAGGATACAGTTTATGTCACAATTAACTTTTCGTAACAGGTTAGGATAATTAGGTTTAAGGTATAGGAAAAGAGTTAGGCTATAAAATGCCAAAAATATATATATTGTCAATTTGATAAACTCAATCATGGGAAAAAACTTTTGAACAGTCATGCAACTCGAATTCCAAGTCTGAAACTGGCATCTTTCAGGCTCCGACTTTCCGACGAAGATCACTGTGTTATTATTTGACCTCTTTTTCCCGGAGTTCCCAGTTGTTTGAAAGCCCATAAACCGATTATCCAATAGAAACCCCTAATCACACTTGTAGGCGGTGTCATGCGACGTTGGTAGTCAGCTAAACGTCAACGGGTAACGTCGGCCAACTGCGCATGTGCACGCCGTCAACTCAAAGGCACTTCTTCGCTATAAAGTTGTTTTTAACGACATGAAAAGTGTCAGTTTGTCACTTTCACAAGGTTGTAGTAATAACATATTTAACCACTTACAACATTGGCTTGAATCTAGGCTGTCTTAGATTTCGCGAAAAACAACAAGGAAGAATATTTGACTTCTCAAACCCCGGCCTGGTCTTTTCGTAAGCGGTACAGGAAGTCTCGCGAGTTGCGCCTCTGGGTTTTTAGAAACTCTGTGGGAATCAACTGTCAAGGGGACTGTATTGAACAGCTAAGCTAACGACGACCTCAGCGTTTTCTATAGGAAACTATATTTTAACACTCCATAGGTATTCATACAGCTAACGTTACATGTGTTGTTTTGCTTTAGTTTGATTCAACTTGATAAATCCGGCTATTGTTATATTGTAAACCACTTATTAGCTATAGGGTGACAATAACTTGGTTGGTAACGTTAGCTAGCTTGCTCGGTTAGAATGGGAAGAGATGGGGGGGTTGGGACACGTTGGCTAATCAGTGAGTTATCTAGCTAGCTAGACTAACGTTAGTTCGTTTGTTAACATGAAATCGTCAACTGTGGTTACATATTTCCTAGCTCTTTGTAATCTTAGCCATCTGAAATGTTCTATGATTACAGCTAGCCACTCCAATTCAAGCTATCTAGCTAACAGAGTCAGAGAGTGGATTTGGCTAGCAGCAGACAGCTAACGTTAGTTAGCGCACCTGAATGCTAAGCAAGATATTTGTAGCTGTGGTTTGTTAAGGTGGTAGTTAACTAGCATAAATCGACTACAGTGTCTAGAATGATGATGTGTCTATAAAGAAAGCAACGCGAGCCATATATTTTTTGAATATTGATGACTTGTGAATGATAGGGTCACTGGGTCATTACCAATAACCACAGTCCATGTCCAGTCCGATTGATGGACAGATTCTATGGCGTTCAGACTGACACATTTTTGATTTAGGTAATTTGACAGTGTCCAGACCTAGCTACCACTCTCTTGGATGTTGACCTTTTCAGTGGGAGTGGATGTAAGAGGCATGAAATTATAGATATGTGTTGTAAACAAACAAGTTACTATCCTGGGCATGTAACTAAATCAACTCACAGTAATGAAGATATTTTTTGGAAACATCTTTGTGACAGCCAGCCTGTGTGAGACTGACTGAGGCATTCTGTCTATTGCTGGTTMGACCTTCTGTCACCTCCAAACCCACCTGGTTTGACCTGAATTTACCTTTCCCTCCTTATCTTCCTCCTGCTCTTCTCCCACCTGTCCTCTCCTCTACCGGCCTGTGCTGGCACAGCTTCAACCATGAGGAGTGTGTACCTCCTGCTGCCCGCGCTGCTACTTCTCCTGGCACTGCCCGTCTCCAGGGGACGCTACAACGATGACTTTGACGATGGGGAAGACCTGGCAGACTTTGCAGATGACAATGACTTTGCTGAGTTTGAGGATGTGAGCGAGGACACTGTGGCCGAGCCAGAGACGGCCCCTCCACCCCGTGCGGCCCCCCCTGCTCAGACTGCTGAGGACGATGAGGACGAGGCCACAGTGGAGCTGGAGGAAGACGGACAGGAGGACGGCTTTGAGGATTCCGATACACAGGTTAGGGGCTGCAGTGGCCTGGTAGCTTGCATATGACCAGGGACAACTTAGTTGACACACTATCCCATGCACTGTGTTTTTGGTTTGTGCCAGAACGAATCATTATTTAATTGTGTATTGCTGTAGGATCAAGACATGTACAGCAAGTACGATCCAGACGAGTTTGATGGCATGGAGAAGCCCAGCCAGTCCCTTAAAGACCCTCTGATCATCCACACAGTAAGTTCACTGTTAACACCAGACTAGTGACCAWTATGAAGCCATTGATTCRAGACCTATTTCTTAAACTGTACTCRGACAACCAAGAAGAACATCCRTCTTAAATGTGAGTMCCAAGATCAAACATCCTTAATGTTGTGGTTGTCAAGGTGATGAAGTCTGTCCGTCTTCCCCTTCCAGGTGCCGGCCCACCTTCAGAACAGCTGGGAGAGCTACTACATGGAAATTCTAATGGTGACGGGCCTGCTGGCCTATATCATGAACTACATCATRGGCAAGAACAAGAACAGCCGTCTGGCCACAGCCTGGTTCAACTCCCACCGAGAGCTCCTGGAGAGCAACTTTGCCTTGGTGGGTGACGATGGCACCAGTAAGGATGCAGTGAGCACCGGGAAGCTGAACCAGGAGAATGAGCACATCTACAACCTGTGGTGCTCAGGTCGAGTCTGTTGTGAGGGCATGCTCATCCAGCTTAAGGTATTTACAGTGTGTGTGAGTAAGAGAGAGAGAGAAAGTGTTTGTGTGAGAACTAGCTGCTGTTTCAATGTTTTCTCTGGTCTGTTCCAGTTTGTGAAAAGGCAGGACCTGCTGAATGTACTGGCCAGGATGATGAGGCCAGTCTGTGATCAAGTGGTGGGTACATATGCCTGCATACATGTACATCACCAGTCACATTGTCACTCACCTCAGCGCTTACAAATACTTTCCTAAAGGTAGACCTTTTCTGTTGTCTGACTTGCTGTATATTTCTGTCTATTTTTCTTTGTAGCAAATCAAAGTTACTCTGAATGATGAGGACATGGATACYTTTGTGTTTGCTGTGGGCACCAAAAAGGCCATGGCACGGATGCAGAAYGAGATGCAGGACTTGGTGAGGGGRGMGCCAACATCACTATASWTTCATTCAGCCWTCCAGACACTATTAACCATCTATAAGCCTCAGGCTGCGTGGGTGTATGTATTGACCCGTCTTTGTTTGTGTGTCTGTCTGTCCCCAGAGTGAGTTCTGCAGTGACAAGCCCAAGTCAGGAGCAAAGTACGGCCTTCCTGAGCTCCTGGCCATCCTGACAGAGATGGGTGAGGTCACGGATGGTGTGATGGACAGCAAGGTGAGCAAGTCTGTTGTGGCCTACTCACTACAGTGGGGACTTTGTCACGAGGCTATTGCAGAGTGGTCTCTTATTGTTTGTAGTGGGAGAATATGACATGTAGAGTACAGTGTGCTACAATTTGACAGACCCCTTGTTTTTCTTTCATTCACCCTTCCACTGTCTGTCTTTCAGATGGTTCATTATATCACCAACCATGCTGACAAGATCGAGTCCATCCATTTCTCTGACCAATTTTCTGGTWCAAAAGTTGTGCAAGAGTAAGTGTGCCTCCAAGCAAGTCAGTTTTTCGACAATATATTAACTATATCACACCAATGTCCTTACTCCACCCCTACCTCTGGTCTTGTATTAAAGCCTCTTATGAAATGATGTACAGCTGTTTCTGTTACCTGAAGCTTCCTTCTCAACCCTGTTGTGTTTCAGGGATGGACAGCCCTTAAAGCTGCCTGAGACCAAGAAGACGCTGCTGTTTACATTTAATGGTGAGCCAATTGTRTCCACTTGAAYTGCTTTCCAACACTTGGCATGCAGCCGATTCACCATATTTGATACGTAGTGACTGAATGAAATGTTAACAAATGTTTTCCTGTGRTTGTGCATGTAGTGCCTGGCATGGGGAACACGTCTCCCAAAGACATGGACACTCTGCTACCCCTGATGAACATGGTCATCTACAGCATCGACAAGGTCAAGAAGCTCCGCCTCAACAGAGAGGTGAGAATGGAAGGATAATTACACTAGTCTCCTAGTACACCCTCAATCTGGCCTATTGACAGATTTTTTTCTTTTTTTTAATCTACAGTCTTCCTTTCATCCATCACTGCATCTCCTTGCTCACCCTCTCTCCCTGTGTCTGTCCTCCAGGGAAAACAGAAGGCGGATAAGAACCGTGCCCGTGTGGAGGAGAACTTCCTGAAGCAGACCCACAATCAGCGCCAGGAGGCTGCTCAGACCCGYCGGGAGGAGAAGAAGAGGGCTGAGAAGGAGAGGATCATGAGCGAGGAGGATCCTGAGAGACAGCGCCGCCTGGAGGTCAGCTCCACCACAGCCCACCAGCAGAATAACACACTGGAACGCTACACACTGTAACATTACACATTGGAACACAGCACACTGTTCATCTTGGCCTTCTTTGTACCTCTTGCTCTAACTGTCTCTATGGTGTTMCCCCCTTTTCCAGGAGGCTGCTCAACGTCGTGATCAGAAGAAGATTGAGAAGAAGCAGATGAAGATGAAGCAGATCAAAGTCAAAGCCATGTGAGGACAGACAGCTACAGGGATTCAATCACACAGCTCAGACGGTTTCCACTGCTTCCATCCATCTCTCTCACTTCAGCGCCCAGTTCTGGCTCACACAGACATTCCCTTCTCCATGGGTGTGTCAAGCGTAGCTGTTTCTGTTCTCATGGAAACACTTTGTCCAATCAGAGTGGGGTTTTCCTTGGCTGTGAGTGAGCTGCTAGTGACAAGCGAGAGGGACAGAGGAGTTTTGTATATCAAATCTGTCGCCATGACGACCCGTGKCAGTTTTTTTRCCTGTTTTGACTTTTTCTTCTGCCTAGGTCTTCATTGCTCTTTTCAAAGCAAGTCGGCTCAATGAGCTTATTAATCGAAWCGACAGGGATTGGGGGTTGCACCTCTTGGTGGGAAATAAAATGRTCATATTTTAATAGGAATGAAGGCATGTGAGGCCTGTTTGAGTTATTAAGTTAACACTGTGGATGCTACAAGACGAGATGCAAAGTAACCCATTTTAATTTATATCTAAGTGACAGTCCTTACAAGCTATGTCTGTCTGGTGAATTTCTAAGCAAACAATAAAATGCACTGGAAGCTATTGAACAATCTKATTRCTGTCTTTTTTTAGAYGAGTTGTGTCTTGCGGGTAGGTGATTATWAATGGACCAATGGGACGGTAAGTCTAGCGCTAAATTTGACCCAAAGATTGAGTMCGCAGAGAGATTGTCTAGGCTACTGGGTTCAAACTAAGCTGTCCTGGTGGGCTTAATGTCAACTCCCTTGTCTCCTATATTCTACAGTAGCCTTTTTTGGAAACCACCATTTCTGCCAGCATGTTGATTCTTATTGGGGAGTAAGTATTGTAATTTTTATGACCTAGTACTGTAGTTTAACAAAAYCCCACCTAGGAAGTCATGTTGAGGACAATTTAATTAAGGATGCTTCAAGGACACTGAAAAAAAACAAATGCAGTAATACATACACTATTTTCCATGTCTTCCTGCCCGTTCTTGTTTGTTTTAGAGATGGCAGAGCCATCTTTGTGTGCCTGGACCAGATCCTATGAGGTCGAGGGTCCCGCGAATCTGGAGAAATGACTAAAGTCAAAGGCTCATGTGGCAATACAGGACATGTACAACAACCCTACTCTGACATAAAAGTAATGTAAAAACAATACCAACCATCAAACTGAAATGCACCCCATCATACAGTCCTCTCGGAAAGTATTCAGACCCCTTGACTTTTTCCACATTTTGTTACGTTACAGCCTTATTCTAAAATGCATAAAAAAAAAAAAAAATCCGCACCAATCTACACACTGAATGACAAAGCGGAAAACAGGTTTATAGAAATGTTTGCAAATGTACTAAAAATAAAAGTATTCAGACCCTTTGCTATGAGACTTGAAATTGAGCTCAGGTGCATCCTGTTTCCATTGATCATCCTTGAGATGTTTCTAACAACCTCATTAGAGTCCACCTGTGGTAAATGCACATGAGAAYGACCTTGGTCAGGGAGGTGACCAAGACCCCGATGGTCCCTCTGACAAAGCTCCAATGTGGAGATTGGGGAATAATCCAGAAGGACAACCATCTCTGCAGCACTCTACCAATCAGGCCTTTATGGTAGAYTGGCCAGACGGCAGCCACTGCTCAGTAAAAGGCACATGACAGCCCACTTGGAGTTTGCCAAAAGACACCTAAAGACTGTCAGACCATGAAACAAGATTCTCTGGTCTAATGAAACCAAGATTGAACTCTTTGCCCTGAATGCCAAGCGTTATGTCTGGAGGAATCCTGGCACCATCCCTACGGTGAAGCATGGTGGTGGCAGGATCCTGTTGTGGGTATGGTTTTCAGCAGCAGGGCTTGGGAGACTAGTCAGGAATGAGGGAAAGATGAAAGGAGCATAATACAGAGATCCTTGATGACAACCTGCTCCAGAGCGCTCAGGACCTCAGATTGGGGCGAAGGTTCACCTTCCAACAGGACAACGACCCTAAGCACACAGCCAAGACTACGCAGGAGTGGCTTCGGGACAAGTCTGAATGTCCTTTAGTGGGCCATCCAGAGCCAAGACTTGAACCCTAACATCTGTGCCAAACTTGTAGTGTCATACCCAAGAAGACTCAATGCTTTGTCATTATGGAGTATTGTGTGTATTATGAGAAACAAAATGTGGTAAAAGTAAAGCGTTCTTAATACTTTCTGAATGCACTGTATCATGTATATTTTGTTAACCGTCCGGATGGCTTGGTCTTGGATGAGAGGTAGCTTATAGCACTTCTATTGCAAACTGAAAGCTCGTTGTGTATTCAGCTCACTGTCTGGATCCATGCGATAACTGGAAGAGTGAAGTAGGAGATGGAAATTAAGTGTTTGTCAGTAATGTTACCTTTTTTTAAATCGTCATAGCAGGCACAGGTATACATGATGCTAGCTACATACTCGTATTTGATTAATAAACAAACATGTTTTCGCAAACCTTTGATAAAAAGGATCACATCAATGTAGCTTCAAACGTCCTTTGTATACCTCTGGCATACTGCAAACTTGCCACCAGCCTGGTGCTGTTGTCAAAACAATGGCAACGTCACACACTAGCAAGTTGTGCTTGGCTGAGGATTTTTTATATTTTTTTGTCCGCTCACACAGGAGTATTGTTTTTGTTTAAGGGGGTGCTGCAGCAACCCTACTTCCCGCAGCTATGAACATAACCCTTGTTACTTGTGTGACGTATGTGATCATGTGTCTCGTTTCCCTGCGGTGCCATGTTTGGCCACATGATGGCAGTGTTGTCACTTGATCGTTTCCTTGTGCAGTAGTTCTATTGAAACTTCTTTGGTACTCCGTATGCATAATATAACTAAGTAAAGAAGTTCAAAACTGGAGGTATGAGGATAATAAAATAATATATTTTTTCTGTGTCAGTGTCCTGCAAGTTATACTATGTGGAATGGGTATCTCTAAGGCCACATCTGATACATTGATCCGTAGATTCGCCACAAGTAGTCATAGACAAGAGAAGGCATATACGAATAGTTGTAAAAATCCTATAGCTACTTGTATGTAGTAGGCACATCCAACAGAAAAAATATATATATTTTTAGTCAGTGACGTTTGTATTTTGACTGAGTTGACTGTTCCCTTTATTTTCGTGGATCTGGATGGATTGTGGGGAAAGTGCTGACTTCGAATGACGAAATGTATTCGCAAAGACTGATGGAGTGCAGGCGAGGCTTTCAGGTTTGTTACGCGATGGCCGCTCGTTTAACATTATTTTGTTTTAGGACATAAACAAATAMTTCGTGAAATYTTACGCTTTGTATGGTAACTACACAGCACCGGGAAAGTATCGACATTGTTAMAACTGAGCTATTGTGCCCACTGGCAAAAACGGAGTTARCTTTTCAGTTTGYTACTCAGTGTTTTTCCCCGTTCGTCCTAGGCCTAGSTTCACTTGAGCGGCGGGTTGGTAGTTTCGGATGAAYCGGGCAATCGGTTTGAAAGAGGCAGGTTCGGTTAGGCMAGTGAATGACGWTTAGCAAGCTAACTTAGGTCGATCTTTGCATCGTTGTACAGAAATAATATTTTGAATAACCACTTTRAAATMTATGYAACTTAACTAGCTAGTTGGGATTTGAATAGCTAGCTAGGTAACAAGCTAACTTGTTAAATGAAACTGAGTATGGTAGCAGCTAACGCTAGCTACACATGCTAATCTAGTTTAGATATAGCTAGTTAGTCAAGGTGATACGAGTATATAACGAGTATATAACTAACGTTACAACTAACGCTACCGTAGTTATCTAAATCATAACTAGCGGGTTGAAAATAGTGGAATCCTATCAAAACACAGCTAGCTAGCGTGTGACGTTGTCATTGTTTTGACAGCAGCACCAGGCTGGAGCGAGTTTACAGTATGCCAGAGGTAGGTTACCATGACAAGAACTGACGTTTGACGCTACATTTATGTGAGCTGTTTTATCAAAGAAGGTTTTCTAAAACATGGTTTATTTAACCAAATACGAGTATGTAGCTAGCATCATGTATACTTGTGCCTGTTATGAGGATACAAAATTATGGTAACGTTAGTGACAAAACACTTAATTCAGTTGCATCTCCCACTTCATTCTTCCAGTTATAGCATGGATCCAGACAGTGAGCCGGATACACAACGAGCTCTCAGTTTGCAATGGAAGAGCTATAAGCTCGTCCAAGACCCAGCCATCCGGAGGGTTAACAACAAAATATACCGATATGATGGGGTGCATTTCAGTGTGCCGGTTGGTATTGTGTTTCATTAACTTTTTCTTATTTTGGAGTAGGGTTGTTGTACATGTCCTGAATTGTAACATGAGCCTTTGACTTTTACTTGTCATCTCTCCAGGACTCGGGGTTCCCCCCAGTGGGAGATTTGCGGGACCCTCGACCTCGTAGAATCTGGTCCAGGCACACAGAGATGGCCCTGCCAGTGCCCAAGTTCAAAGTTAGAACCCTAACTAACTTGCTGACTCATCATACACTCATACCAGCCTCACTCTCTAAAAGCTGCACTGTAGCATGCTATCTCTAATTTCCTTATTTTGTTCCCAAAGCTGGATGAGTTCTACGTGGGCCCCATTCCCCTCAAGGAGGTGACCTTCGCTCGCCTCAATGACAACATCAAGGAACCCTTCCTYGCTGAGATGTGCGCAAAGTTTGGAGAGGTGGAGGAGATGGAGATATTGTTTCACCCCAAGACCCGTAAGCACCTGGGCCTGGCCCGCGTGCTCTTCACCAGCACCAGGGGGGCGAAGGACACGGTCAAACACCTGCACAACACCTCCGTCATGGGMAACATCATTCACGCTCAGCTGGACATCAAAGGTATGACATGGATTCATGGCTTAATATCTATGTTTGATTTGATATAAAATCTATTTTGTATAAAAATAACTTCTATTGCAATTACTATTGAAGTATAGAGGTGTTTTATGGAGACATAATTGTTGTCACATTAGAATTTTGTGAAGATATTAGCTACATCCTTGTCTTATGGGTATGTTTGTGTGTATCTGCAGGCCAGCAGAGGCAGAAGTATTATGACCTGATAGTGAGTGGCTCCTACACGCCCCAGACTGTGCCCACAGGAGGCAAGGCCCTGACAGAGCGGTTCCAGCTCCCAGCGCCAACACAGCCAGACACGGTACACTCACCAAGGGCTCATCACAACCATCCTACTGACAGTTTCATGGAGGATTTACCTTTATGGTCCATCATTCTTGAGAGGCTTTCATAATTTTCTACTGTGTAATGTTTTTTTACTTTCTCTGTCTAATTCTCCCATCTTCCTGTTCCTCTCTCTCTGTGCAGTCGTCAGATATCAGGCGGAGACTGTCCTCTGAGATAGCTGGCCTGGCTGTGGGCTTGGCTGCAGGGGTACCGGCTCTCACCCCTGGGAGCACCACCCCCTGCTCTGTGGACACAGGCTTCAGTGAGCAGCGTCTAGACACGACCCCCTCCTCRATGGGGGGGCCCTACACCCCAGGCTCCTCCGCTTCCTCGCAGGGAGGAGGAACGCCCTACACCCCTCGCTCTGTCTCACAGGACTCGGGCTACGCTGTTGCCAGGTCAGTATTGGGGAACAAACACCCTGCATAATAGCTCAGATGTTCATTTATACAAAAATGTGTTTGTCATTCCAAAAAGGTATACACATTTCTCTTTATTAGGATAGCAATAGTCAATGTGGTAACTTGTGTTATATATAAACCCTCTATGAACCCTCTTTCTCCTTTTGTTTCTTAGACAAGTTGGATACAGTGCTGGCCCATTGACCAGTGGCTACCCTCCCCAGGACATGCTTCCCTCCTCCTCCTGCTCCTCCTCTACCGTCTCCTCCTCAGTRGGGYCATACAAAGCTCCCCGGTACTCGGAGGACCCCCATGCACCRCCTCAAGACCCCTACCAAAGGTGTCGCCCCACATACCCCCCTACCGGCCCTTTCCGTCCTAACGAGCCCCCGCTCTACCCCACATACCCAAACYCTGGAGGGGCTGGACAGCACATGGCACACCACCCTGCAATGCCTCCCCCACCTCRTGCACCCCAGTACGAGCAGCCTRCTRTGGCAGACCGGGACAGAGAGAGGGACAGAGAGCGGGACAGGGACTCAGGAGGGCGGTACGGTGCCGGTGGGATTGGCTCTAGAAGGTCATCTTACCAGGATGCCAACTCTTCCTCACATTATTCGCACCACTCGGAGTGAGAGTGAGGGGAGAGGGGCTACAGACGGGACAGCCTGGGCTCCAGAGAACACGGCAGACACCGTAACCACCACTCACACAATCACAGCAGCAGTAGTAGTAGTAGTAGTAGCAGCAGCCGGCGACGGAGCAGCCACGACCGAGACAGCAGGGAGAGGGACAGAGACAGCGACTACTCAAACAGCTCCGACCCCAGATTCAACTCCAACTCCCACCGCTCCTCCTCCAACAGCCTGTCCCCGCCTCCATCTGCCTACCCCTCCTACTCTTCCTCCAAAGACCAACCCCCTCCCCACAACCCCTCTGTCTCCTCCCGCCTAGAGCCCTCCTCAGTGTATCGTGCCCAGCCTAGTGGTGCTGGTTCTGGGGAGAGGGGGTCTGTGTCTGACAAGGACCCCCGATCCCACCACACCCCTCTGCCGCCCCCTCCACCACCTCCCCTCCCCCCTGCCTCTGTGATAGCGGCGGCTGTAGCAGAGACGCTCAGCACTCTTGACTTTGGCCAGGAGAGCCCAGTCAGAGAGGAGACGTGGACCAAGCCCAAAGCGCGCGCACACGCACCCACCTCCCCCTCCTCAGCATCCCTCCACCCCTCCCTCTTCTCCACCCCACTCCTCCATCGCTTCCTCCTCCACTTCACCCTCCTCCACTCCCTCCCACATCATCTCCCCTCCTCCACTTCCCTCTCCCCACCCCCCCAGCGAGACTCCTTCTCCCGGAGCCAGATTCCACCAATGAGAGCCTGCCATTTGTCTACCACAGCAGCAGCTTAGACTCTCGTATTGAGATGCTCCTGAAAGAGCAGAAGCTAAGTTCTCCTTCCTGCCCTCCGATGAAGATGAGGAAGCGGACAGGAAGGAAGAAAGGCAGAGAGAGAAGGTGCGCAGGCAGGAGAGGGAGGAGCAGCAGGCGAGGGCAGGAGCAATAAGCAGAGGGAGCAGGATGGGGAGAAAGACAGGCGGAGGAGACAAGGAGGAGATGGAGGCCAGCAGAGGAGGAAAGGAGAGAGGGATGAGAGCGGCCGTAGAGGGAGGAGGCAGAGAACGGGGGAAGAGGGGAGGAAGAGTCCCACTGTAGTAGCACAAGCTACCCCTCCTCCTCCACCTTCTCTCCCCGCGTCCCCACCACAGATGACCATACTAGTCTCCATGGAACAGGACCTCTGCAGGAGGAGACAGCCCAACCTGAGCCTATTGATCCAAGGACCAGACAAGGGGCACAGACACCCCCCTACAACGGAAAGAGTCAGGTAAGAACATCTTACTCTGTAATAGAAATATTGTAGGAATCAGATTGTATGGAAACGTTGGTGTATTGTAGCAGGGATTGTCAGTTGATGCAAAAGTGTGGGAAATTTGTGAATTCTCTCCTCTTTCCTTCCTGCAGTCATCCTCATTCCTCTGGGGAAGACATGGAGATCTCCGACGAGGATGAAGAACACACCATACAGCAGTGACACCCACCACGCCACTCCTTCCTCCGTCTCTTCTCCTTCTTCATCCCAGGCCCCCTGCCCTCCCAGACAGACCCCTCTGCCTCCCCTCTGACCCCACACAGCACTTTGGCACGTCCATGCCTGCTCCACCCATCCCCTCTTACCCCCTCACCCTCCCAGGCTTTTCCCTGCAGCCCCCTCCACCCCCCTGCATCCCCCCACCGCTGGGCCACATGGAGCTGCACTCTGAGTACCCTCCTCCCATGCCCCCACACATGTATGACTATGCCAGCAGTATGGAGCTGATGAACCAGTACAGTGGCGGAGCCCCCATGTCCTTCCAGATGCAGACCCAGATGCTGAGTCGGCTGCACCAGCTAAGGATGTCCTCTAATGGCACCGCTGCCCCTGGCGACGCCCCCCCTTCAGACTACTACCACTCCATGCCCCCTCCCCCACACACCCACCACCCCTACATGGACCAAGAAGGGGGTGGCTATGAGCAGGACCAGCACTACATGCCCCCCCACATGCCCTACGCCTACCCTGGCCCCTCTCAGATGCCCCACCACCACGCCATCCCCCCTCCACACACGGGCTGGGCCCCGCATGTCTTACCCGAACACTACGCATACCACACCCCTCCGCCCTATGGGACTATGCCTCCTGTGGGGGGYGAGGCCCAGTACGGGGCGGAGGGGGACCCCCAAATGCCCCTGCTAACAGAGAACCCCCACGAGGCCACAGTGCAGCTGGTGCTGGCCACCCTCATCCAGGAGATGAAGAGCATCATGCAGAGGGACCTCAACCGCAAGATGGTGGAGAACATCGCCTTTGGAACCTTTGACGAGTGGTGGGAGCGCAAGGAGACCAAAGCCAAGGTAAGAGAGTGGAACAACATGTTCAGAAAGCACAGAAAAAACGGCCTATACTACATACCTGGTTTGGGGAGTTAGTGAGGTAACTTTGGGCAACCCTCCCGAGTTCAACTCGGGATAACTGGTACCATGAAAGTGARTCACCCTTCAGCCAGGTACATTTCTATGGCAACMAATCCTTCAGAACTAACCTGCAGGCTAACTCGGGGCTAACTCCATTTATCCTGAATGAAGTGTCTGCCATGAGTTGAGGACCAAATAAATCAGATTCCCTCCCTCTCGTCAAGATTTCCTCCCTCCATCATCCCCCTCATTTTATTAATCAAATGTTTTTTTGTATGTTAAACATAAATGTTAAAATACCTATCGCATTACAATTAGTAATGACAGAATGCATTTGAAACTTGACGCACAATAAAACTTTTATCTATAGGAGTGGGGATAAAGGTGTTTGTGCATTGATAAGCACACCAAAGATGGCATTAACACCATAGCCTGTTGAATTTGCAAGATAACCTTTCTAGCAATTTGATTTTGGGACAAATGAAAATGTGTCACTTACTCACCCATGGATTGATGTTTCAGTATTGTCTCGAGTTTGTCGTTCGATTAGCCACGTGCGACATGCACACGCAGTTACAAGCCTGCTAGAGTTAGCGGCAGGCGGACAAGCAATATCCACCCTTGTATTACGGATGAAGTCTGAGCTGGAATGTGAAGCTAACTGAAACCCTGAGTAGATCTAGCTTGCATCGTAGTATACCCATCTGGTCAATTTAAATGGGTTTCTGATTTCCGTTTTTCAAGTCGTACATGGTTTTCCTGTTATTGTTTTTTTTAAATCCATTATTTGATTTGCCGTGATACCCATTGGCTTTTGTAAAACCACATCTGTCCTCCCTCCCCAGCCGTTCCAGACCATGGTTCGGGGTGTGGCTGCAGTGAGGGACGAGGACAAGAAGGAGGAGAACAAGGCCAGCAGCAAGCCCCGGGAGCCCCTCATGTCTCTGGTGGACTGGGCCAAGAGTGGAGGAATGGAAGGCTTCTCACTGAGAGGGGCGCTACGACTTCCCTCATTCAAGGTAAACAAGTACACAGAGGCAGCAGTTGGAACRSGGGAATTGTCAGTTACTGATACATACATGTTTGTACTGTGCATAGGAAATAGAGATGGATTAGTACTGTACATGTATAGACATTACACTAATACATGTTCATGCATAGATATTACACTAGTACATGTATAGACATTACACTAATACATGTACATGTATAGATATTACACAAATACATGTACATGTATAGACATTTACACAAATACAGGACATGTATAACATATCACAAATACATTTTCATGCTATAGACATTACACAAATACATGTTCATGATATAGACATTACACAAATACATGGTACATGATATAGACATTACACAATACATGTTCATGTAATAGACATTACACAAATACATGTTCATGTATAGACATTACACTAATACAATTCATGTATAACATTACACTAATACATGTACATGTGTATAGACATTACTCCAATGATACCATCCATTAACTTGAGGATTTTTTCCACCATAACTTATCATGATATTAAACTTGTGTGTATTGTGTCCAGGTGAAGAGGAAAGAACCTCTGGAGCTAGCAGAGGGTAGGAGAGATGAAGAGACCCAAGACACCCCAGAAGGATGACGACGAAGGTGAGCTTTTCATCAATGACCCCCTCCTTTGGAATCCCTTGGGATTTGTCACGACGTCTTTGTGTTTCCTAGTTGCTCACCTTCTCTCCTTCTCCCCCAGACTTGTACCATGACAAGGGTCTAGAGGAAGAAATGCAGATGGGGAGGGCCACAGGGCTGAGAGGACAGCAGGCGGAGGAAGAAGAAGGACGAGAAGTCGGAAACCTTGGGACCTGGACAGCGAAGGAGAAGAGACTTCTGACGGTCTTCTTCAGATAAGGTTTGCATGTGCAAGGGATAATTTAGCATGAAAATGTTTCCAAATAAAGTTTATCTTATCTCAAAAATTGAATAAATGCTACAGAAACAATAATGCAGGATTCTCTAATCAGTTGATGATTTCGCAAGCAGTACATACTGGCAGTGTGTTGTATTTTCCCATAGTTGCTGGCTAGATGGCAGCATTTCACTGTATCCTCTTCATACTCTGCTGTACTTTGGCTTCATTGACTTGGTGAACCTGAGACACTGTTGTATATTATCACAAACTGTGTCCTTCTGTTCCTCTCTGTAGAGGACGAGGAGGGAAGTGACAAGGGTCAGAAGGTAAATCTAGCATTCTTCATGTTTCCTTATTGAAGCCAATGTGCCCCCCTCACAGGCTTTCTTATCTACCTTTTCCATCATGCCATCTTATCATCTCTCACTTCCTTCCACTTCTTTCTTCAGATGAGCCCTGAGTGCGGACAGCGATGATGAGAGCCTCTCCTCATCCACAGAGAGTCTTCTTCCTCAACATCATCATCCTCCTCTTCCTCTGAAGAGGAAGGAGAGCAGGCCGGCAGTGGACTGGACACCATGGATGAGTCTACGATGGACAGCACAGCTTGACACAGAGAAGGGGATGACCGGTACGTTTAACAGTGTTCCTGATTTTGAATATACCTGTATATAAGTATCCAAAATGTTTTCTATATATTTTCCTATGGAAGTTCTTATTGAAACTTTGATTTGTTGCTCAATATGTGTCTGGTTGATACTGACCATTCCACTTGTTGTGCACTCCAGAGAAAAGTCTGCAGCTGCTGTTTCAAAAGACCACTCAGCGCGAGATCAAAGCTGGTAGTCACACATTTAGTTTCTCTGTTACGGATGTTCATTTCCATGGCAAGTGCCAATGTTGTTTTTCACCTGATTCATAATTCAAATATTGCCCATATCTCAAAATTGCTGCCAGCAAGAAGGATTCACAACACTCAGCCAAACGCTCGTCTCCAGCCCCCCGCCCCTCTCCCCAATTGTTATTGTGCCTCCTCTCAAGAAAGCAAGAAGACCGTCTCGTTCTCTCTCCGGGGAGAGCGACTACAAAACCCCACCTTCCAACGGTTCCCTGCCCCATCTCCCTCCACTGCTTCTCCTCTCTTTCCCACATGAAATCTCACCTTCCAGACTCCATTTTCATCGCCTCCACACCTGAACCACCCCCTCCCAAGACTCTCTCACTCCTCCCTTTGCCTCCAAACCAGCGAAGGCAATGCCCTCTCTCCCTCCACTGTTCTCACTGTTCCCTCGCCTGTACGCCCCGAAGACTCAATAAAGAGCCCTGTCCCTCTGGTGTCCCCCCCAATCACCCCCACCAAGTCCCCCAACAAACAGGGCCTCCCAAATCTCAGTGTGGGTGTGTCGCACCGTGCAGACACTCCCCCTGCGACCACGCCTCCATGGTCAAGATGGCCTCGAGGAGGCCCGCCCCCTGTCACAAAAGGCCGGGGCAGGGACGCCCCAGGACTGTCAGCCTGTCGACCCCCACCCTCCCCCCTCCTTCCAACACCTCAGAAGGAGGAGGGGGGGGGACTGCAGAGGCTGAGACTCAGTAGCAGCTGGAGCATCCAGCCTGCTACAACTGGCTCGGCCCCCACGGCTGATATGTGCCTGAAGCTGGACCAGACGCGGAGATCAGAGGAGACCGAGACGTCAGACGAGGCAGAGGAGCAGAAAGTGGAGGAGGAGATGCTTCTTCCAAAAGCCGCTCCCCTCGGTTAATGGACCCACAGGCTGTCTAGCCCTGCAGGAACACAACTATTCCAAGCCCCCTATGCGCATCCTCCCCCATCCTGCCCAAAAGAGGAGTGTCTCCAAACAGGAGACTGGGTGCTCCTCCCTGCAGACTTCTAACCATCACCAGCATCTCTGGGGTGCTGGAAGCTCCTGAGGAGTCATAGGGAACCCCTGCCCTCTAGGGACAACACCAGGCTGAGTGTCTGTCTGGCATGGGGCTGCTGTGTGAGGATAGAGAACATGGCAAGGCCTCTGTGCTGACACCTCTCACCCCATCAGCCAAGAGGAAGGGAATGGTGGCGAGACAGGGAACTGGAGGAGATGGGGGAAAGCAGAGAACAAGAAGAGGAGGAGGAAAGATAAGGAAAATCTGGAGTCAGCAAAAAACGAAAAAGCAGAAGGAACATCAGACCAAGAAACAGAAGAGGAAACTAGAGGTGTGAGGTTTTGTGGGTTTGTGCTTGAGTCAAGTGTCACAACTAAGAAGTGTTGAGCATGGTGCGTCAACATGTAAAGATGGGGTATTGCTCGACCACAGCTTACATTTACATGGCCAAATTGTCATGTAAATATATATTAATGTCAAACAAAATACTAGTAAATTACATTCTAATCTAGAAAGTCCCATCCTATGGCCTGTATTGACCAGTATTTAAGAACCTGTTACAGGCTAATTTTTGTTCCTGAGTTGACATCTCCCACTCTCTCCTTGTTCCTGTCCCTCTCCCACTCTCTCCCTCTTCCTGTCCCCGGTTCCTGTCAGGAGGTGGACCTGGAGGAGGATGTGGACGTGGAGCAGCTGGAGCCGGGTGAGCTGTCTAACACAGAGGACGAGGAAGAGGAAGAGTGGGACGATGTGAGGAAGAGCGAGCGCCTCTTCCTCCAGGAGGCCGGGTTGACTTCGTCGCAGCGTTGGCCCAAGCCCATCCCTGCCCCGGAGCCCGTCACGTTTGACCAGCGCAGCGAGTTTGAGCAGATGACCATCCTGTATGACATCTGGAACTCTGGTCTAGACATGGAGGACATGACGCTGCTGAAGACGACCTACGAGAAGCTGCTGCAGGACGACCACAGCACCGACTGGCTCAACGACACACACTGGGTCCACCACACTGATATCCTTTACTACTGGCAGGGCAGGGGGTTTGGAATGAGGGTTAGAAGCCCTGCTTGTGGTTTAGGATCTTCCATGTGTTGATGCCTCTTATGAACAGTTGAGCTGTGTTTTAAGTAATGTACCGGTATGCGGAAGTCAGTGGAGGCTTCTGAGGGGAGGACGGCTCATAATAATGGCTTGAGCGGCGCAAATAGAATGGCATCATTCACCTGGAAACCTTGTGATTGATGTATTTGATACCATTCCACCTATTCCGCTCCAGCCATTACTACAAGCCCTTCCTCCCCAATTAAGGTGCCACCAACCTCCTGTGGTGGAAGTAGATGAAATGGTGTGTAATGATGCATGTGTATTAAGATGGACTGGTGTGTGTTCAACAGTAACTGTTGTAAGCCTTAACGTGTGGCCTGCACTTACCAACATCCCCAACCCGCGGCGTAAGAAGAAGAGTGCAGACGGGCAGCTGCGGGAGCACGTGACAGGCTGTGCCAGGAGCGAGGGCTACTACGCCATCAGCAGGAAGGAGAAGGATGTCTACCTGGATCTGGAACTGCCTGAGCAGGCCCTACTGGAGGCTGCCGACTACGACGCCTCTGTACGCACACCTCTCTTTACCATCTCTCTCCTTTTTATACTATATATAGTCTCTGGCTTTTCATACAATGGTGTCATGTTGTTGCTTGTCATAGGCTCTGTGGTCACAGGTTTTGTTCCAATAAGATTGATGACCTTTGGTCATTGAATACAGGAAAGTTGGTGAACAAGTAGTGTATTTCTTATTTTAGCATATGCTTCACAATGCTGTAGGAAGTCCCGCAGAGTTTGTCATGCAGATGTATTCAACAGCTTTGCTGCGTCTGCTCGAGGCAATGAAAATGAACTCACTTAACCCCTGATTAACTATTTTATTGGACATTTAGGGGAAAGTGCCTCTGGCTCAGTAGTATTTAGCTCAAGGCCGTGTGATGGTGTATGTCACCGTGTGTGTGTCACTGGCTCAATGTAACTCTCCTTCTGTCCTCCCCCTCAGGGCTCAAACCGGCTGCTGTCAGAGAGACGGTCGGAGCAGCGCCGCCTCCTCAGTGCCATAGGCATCCCTGCAGTCATGGACTCTGACCTGCTCAAACTCAATCAGCTCAAGGTACACAACAGCAGCCTGGAACTGTGTGTACCACTGATATTATCTAACTGCTGTGTTACCTCTGCTCTACAACCACCATGTCATTTCCCATGGGTTTCATTCTGAGAACTCACTTCTGTTACTGTGTAATGAAGACCTTGACCTTTTAAACCCATGCCAGTGTGTTGATAATGAGACTTTGATCCAGGACTATGGTGAAATCTAGAGGAAAGGCTGATATTGCATTCAATCCGGTTGTCTAGACAAAGCTTGATGATGAGTTGGTTATTTTAATCAGTTGTGTAGTGCTGGGGGGTGCAGGACTGAGTTTGTGAAACCCTGGACTAGAGTAACTAAATGATTATTGCACCACTATGGCACTAACTCTTGCTTCCTTCCTCAGTTCCGTAAGAAGAAGCTTCGATTTGGCCGCAGTAGGATCCATGAATGGGGCCTGTTCACCATGGAACCCATTGCTGCTGACGAGATGGTCATTGAGTATGTGGGCCAGAATATCAGACAGGTACTGGTCATTGTACTGCTTGAGGAGTGTATGTGTGTAGGGCCATATTGTAGTCTACGTCATTCAGCCYTAGTGTMGTGTCAGCATTAGCAATAGACACATGGCAAACATCAGTGTTTGTCTTTCCTGGGTGTTCAMCTGGCATCATTGTTTGYCTGTTTGTGCCRGTTTCTTTGCCAGATGGTGGCTGACAACAGAGAGAAGCGTTATGCCCAGCAGGGCATTGGGAGCAGCTACCTGTTCAGAGTGGACCACGACACCATCATTGATGCTACCAAGTTAGGCAACCTGGCACGCTTCATCAACCACTGCTGCACTGTGAGTCAGCCTATACCTGCACAAGCAAAACAATACAGGATATAACAATGGAGTGAAGCAACGTGAAGACTAAATAGAAATACACATTTCTATCATAGATATTTAGTGACTCTGATACACACACAATGTTCACAGTAACATTGACTGGTAAGGTCCTCTTAAGTCGTTTTTGTTTTCTTTGAATTACCCATAACTGGTCTCTGTCCTCTTCTTTCCCCAGCCTAACTGCTATGCAAAGGTGATCACCATAGAATCCCAGAAGAAGATTGTGATCTACTCCAAGCAAGCCATTGGCATGAATGAAGAGATTACCTACGACTACAAGTTCCCTCTAGAGGAAAATAAAATTCCCTGTCTGTGTGGAACAGAGAACTGCCGTGGGACGCTCAACTAGATATCACAGCATGACCACTCTCACACTGAGGTGTGGCAGTGCCCCGTTTCAGTCCCTCCTGTCCCCCCTCCACAACCTCCGACTATAACCAAGAACAAAGCCACACCCACCACCAACAGCCCCCCTCCTGACCGCAAAGCCCACCTGCTCCTCCAGACTGTCAAACAGTTGTCTGTACCATATCCAGAAAACAGAGAGAGACATGCAACGTTTGCACTGTTCACACGCTTTAATTTACCTGGGGTTATGGTTTATTATCTTAGGGGCTGTGATACTCTCCTTCCCAGGGGTGTGATTAATAATCGGGCCCCCTCTTCTGTACCCCAAACCCCTGAAATGCAGCATTAGTCTCCGCTGTAGCAGGATTTAATAACTTAGGACCACTTGTTCCCGTTCGGTCAAGAGTGGACATTTTTTACCCCCCTGCCAACAGCCTTTCCTTGGAATAGAGAATGTAACCGTAACCTGGTTTTGTATGTCTTGTCTGCCTCCGCACAGATAGGGAGTGGTCCGGAAGCTCCCGCTAACCCAAACCCTCTGCCCACACACACCAATCCGCACATAGACGCACAGGATTTACAAACATATTCAGGGTTTTAAAGGCGCTCGTTCGCAGCGCAGTTTTAGTTACACACTAATCCATTGGGACTTCAGTTATGCAAGATTTCCAAACATGAAGATTGTTTGAGCTTTGTCATTTTATAGTATTGCATATTCTTATTCTTGTTCTGATTTAGTTGCGTGAGCTGTAGGTGGGTGTGTGACTCTCCCCTCACCAGTTTGTTTGGATGAGAGACCATAGACTTAAATATTTGTTTTTCACCATGCTAAATAAGAACAAATCATTTGTAGATCAAATAGTGTGTGGCGTCACATCAGTTTATCTTTAAAGCTTAAGATGGCTGCTGAGTTTTAGTCTGCAGGTTTATCTCAATTTGGAATGCATTGTTTTTTTCCTTTCACGTTCCCCTTTCCCCATTGTGATGTTGTTCCTCCTCACGTTAGGAAGCAGAGAAAGGACCTGACCCGTGTGTATCTGTGTTAAGAGAATGTATTCTTACGGGAGCGAGTAAGTTTTTATTCCTGTCGTGTGAATGTGCTCTCACTGTCAATTAGTAGTTTTGTGCTATTGAACAACCTGCAAATGTCAGGTTGTCTGCGCTTTTTGTATGACATGGTCAAGGCACACTGTCAGGAAAACTGTTTCTATGAAATCTCCCTTATTTGGCAAACCATTAGACAAATCTGTTCAAAAAAWGTTTTTAATTTAAATGTAACCTTTATTTAACTAGGCAAGTCAGTTAAGAACAAATTCTTATTTACAATGATGGCCTACCCGGACGACGCTGGGCCAATTGTGCGCCACCCTATGGGACTCCCAATCACGGCCGGATGTGATACAGCCTGTAATCGAACCAGGGACTGTAGTGACGCCTCTTGCATTGAGATGCAGTGCCTTGCGCCACTCGGGAGCCCGAACATAACTCTGCCCCATTGACCCCTATACAAGTGTTGAGGTCTGTGTATGTTGGACTTTGTCATTGAGTGTGTGTTCTGAATGGTTTTAAAGGGTGAACTTATGTGTAGATCAGATCTGGTAAATCTAGTTAAGTCGATCTCGAGGGGTCATTTTCCACTGTTATCCATGCTCTCTCAACTCAAGCAGTCGCTGTCCCAAGTTTAATCTTTGATTGAGATGTTTTAAATGTCACAAGGCCCCTCCGTGTTCTGTTTCTTCCACAGCAGAAAAGTCATCTATATTTCTTGTTGCAACAGGCGCTTTTCAGTACAAACCAACCCTCTAACTTTAAAATAAAAAGATGGAAAAAAAGTTCTGACAAATGTACATATTGTAGAGGTGTTTGTTTCTCGTAGAAACACACTGGTTCCAGTCTGTAAATACGTTGTTCCTCTCCTACTTCCCATGAGGAAAACTGTACATACCTTCCATTGTTCTTTTTTGTTTTTCCTTTTAATTTGATTTTAATATTATTTGCAATATTTCTCTTGTATTAATGCGTTGGACTCTTTTATTAATGGTGCATTAAAATATTTTTTAAGAAAAGTGAAAGCTTTGTTTTTTTTAAAGCCTTGGTTGAGTGTCTGGATTTCCCCCTAGCCCCTGGGTTGTCTATAGGTGTTGTTATATTCACTCTGGCTATCTAATGCGATTTCAGAGCACTCTCGTCCAAGAGTGCCAGATTACAGAATAACTGAGGAATTTACGAAAGCGCAACAACGGTTGAATGTGTCAGTAAACGTCGGCAAAAAAGATAACGTTCCTCGAGAATGAGTTGAAGAAAATGCAATCCCAAATAATGAGCTGTGTGAGAATGTAGCTGAACTTCAAAGGTACTCTCGCAGGTGGAATCTGAAAATCCAAGGTGTAAAAGAGGGAGAGGATATTAGGGGAACGTGTCTCCGTGCATCAAAGACAGGCTAAGAGACTTGATTGATGTGGTACATCAATTTGGGAAACAAATATCTGATGGACCCCCTCGCAATATCATCTTGCGCTTAATTAAGCGACATTACAGGGACATCAGCTGGAGAATGGCCAAGGGGAACACGTTTCTGGACGAGAAGAAGCTCCGCATCAAAGAAGCTRTGATACCGCAGGATCAGGCTGCCAGGGAGAAACTGGCCGCTTATACAAGAAGGAAAGAAGGCTGGGTTCAAGGGCCCTCACGCGTTTATCGAATGATTACTGGGTAACTGTTGACATTAACCAAACTGGAACTGGGAGTACTGCCAAGAGTACAGTTAATGTACTACCACGAATAAATGTACTGTTCGAACTACAACTGATGAACACTTGTCAACWAAAAAAAAAYAGGAAGTAAATAGATTTGTTATACTGTTAACCCCAACCTCAGTTGAGTGGTTTTCTGTTGGAGTAATCCTCTCAAGGTTCACTGTTTGTTTTATTGTTCACATTACTACTTGTGTTATCTAATTTGTTTTCTTTCTTTTTTAATGCAGGAGTTTGTTTTCAATTCACTCAATGTCTTCAGTCTGAATGCTCGGGGTTTGAGAAATCTTACAAAAAGGAAAGCTTTATTTTTACATTGTAAACGCAGTAACGCAGATTTTGTCCTTCYGGAAACTCATTCGGGTGAAAGTGATTTGAAATTTTGGAAAGCACAATGGGGAGATATGGCCTATTTCAGTCATGGATCAAATCACTCTGCTGGTGTTTTGACACTTATTCACAAGTTTAAAGGTGACGTTCTAGAATCCACATCTTCACAAGATGGGAGATGGGTCATAGTAACTGTTAAACTTGACAATGCTATTTTCATCATRTGTAATGTATACGGACATAACTCACATTCTCCAAATAAGACCCTTTTTACCCAARTTACCAGGAAAGTACAGGATTTAAGCATCAAATACTCAGAGGCTTTTCTAATTATTTCAGGGGATTTTAATGAAACACCTGATGCATCTGCTGATCGTTTTCCTCCTAGAACGAGTCAAAGCCCTCAAAATAGCAATATTATCACTACTTTATGCAAGGATCTCTGTGTTGAGGATGCTTGGCGTTATTTCAATCCGGATGCAAAGGGTWATACCTAGACCAACAAAACTATGTCACGTAAATCTAGAATAGATTTATTCCTAATTTCTGCCTTTTTGTTACAATTTGTTATAGATGTAGATCATCAGTTGGCTCCCTTTTCTGATCATCACTTGATTTCCCTGAGTTTACAAGCTACTAAAAAATCGAAAGGTACTCAATGATATTGGAAATTAAACAACACACTTCTTAAAGATACTACTCTCATTGAAAACATCAAATCGTTAGCTAAAGATATTTTTGCGCCGAAGAGCTGATGCACTTAAAGAACCTTAGAGAAAAAGAGATGATGAGCAAGCTTCACAGTTTTCTGTGAAAGATAATCTATCTGAAGAAGAGGGGTCTGTATTCAAGTCTTTACAACTAGAATTAGAACAGCTTTACACGGATCTGGCAAAGGGTGCCTTTGTACAGGTGTAAGAGAAAATGGATTGAAGAGGGGGAAAGAACTAGTTGCTTTTTTGCACTTGAAAAGAAGAAACTACAAAAGAAAATCTATAATCTGACTCAAAATTACCATGGGTTTTGCATTAAGATCTATTACAATATTATAATTTGTCAATTTTTTTATGAAACCTTTACAGCTCAATTCAGAAGATGGTTGTTGAAATCTACATTTGCCACATTCAGATTATGTCTGTAATTGAGGATGATTTCCACTCATTTTGCGATTCACCTGTTGTCAACTGAAAGAATTAGAGAGGCTCTGAATTCAATGAAAAAATGGAAATCACCTGGCCCTGATGGCCTGTCAGTTGAATTCTATAGACAGTTTTGGGAGTTATAGAAGACCGATTTTTTATATATGTTTAAATTGCATTAAAAGTGGGGAAATAGTCTCCATATTGAACAGGGCCTTATTTATTGATCCAAGCGATAAAGACCTTGTCTATTGACATTGAAGACCAATTACTTTATTAATTATTGATTACAAATTGATTGCTCTGGTTTATGCCAAACGTTTAAAGGAATAAGATACCATTATAAATTAGACTCAAACAGGATTTATGAAGGGCGTTCACATAAGCTCTAACATTCGTTTAGTCTTGGACTTATAGTTATTCAGATGCAATTGACTCGATGCGGTTGTCTTATTTTTGGACTTCTGTAATAGAGTTGACACAATTGAACATGAATTTTCTTTAGGTCTCTTAATACTTTTTGGATTTGGTGAAAATTGGATCCAAGTAATTTGCATGTGTTACAAGAATATAAGTGTGTTTGGGGTTACTGAAACCTTAATGATTCCAAAAGATTCAGTACAACAGAAGTGGTACAGCAAGGGATGCAATGTCGCATTTTTTATTCATTTTGGGTTGTGGAACTTCTATCTCTAGATATTCTGAATAATGCAAATTGGTTATGGCTTAACGCATTTTTAAAAAAGAATTCAACATTTCCACTGGCTGGATGATAATTATCTGTTTTAAGAGACAAGACCCTTAATGAGTACAAAGAATGCCCTAAATGCTATTAACTGGCTTTTCTATTGCATAGGATTTAAAACTGAATGTTTTAAATGTGAAATCTTAATGTTGTCATTTGATCTGGATGATAAAGACATAGAAAATATCTGTATAAGGACTGTGTTAAATATTTAGGAAATCATCTGTCAAAAAAAAACTTAGTCAGACAATTTGAATTTCTCTTCCTAAAATTAAGAAAGCCAAAAATTATTATAATTGGGTAAAAGAGATTTTCTATACTTGGGGAGAGTTCGTTTTGTGTTACCCTCATTATCTTCAGTAAATCTGCTCTTGTAACGAGATCAATAAGATCTTTCTTGACTTCATCAGGACAAATAAGTTAAAGTAAAAAGTCAGTCTTTCTATAAAGAGCTGAAGAGGTTGGAGGGTTGGGATTTTGGTTGACATAAATACACTTTAAGATCAACCTGGTTGAAAAGATTTTGATCAATACTGATTCAATATGGTATTATTTCCCAAATATATGGTTTAATAAGGTGGGGAGGTTTTCAAGTTTGACTGGAAATGTAATTATATATTCCCGTGAAAGAGTAAAGCGCTAAACTTTGGCTAGGTTCATTCACCAACACTGTAATGGTCCGTGGTAAAATATGTTCCTGACAATTTTTCCACGATAAAGCTCTTTGTTGAATCAGTTCAGATCGATAACTGTATAGGATATGGATCTGTTCTGACGCCCAGCGGGCATTGAGAGGAATATTACTTTGTTTTGTATTTTTGACAAGAGTAATATATTCTACCTAATGACAATTTTACTAAATTAAAAGAGTGTCAAATACTTTTCAGATAGTTTATTTCTGTGATAAAGCGTTATCAGTGGTAACTACAGCTAAATGAGGAACTCCCATCTAACTTTGTTGTAATGATCTTCCAATGGTTTGTCCAGGAACTTCAGAGTTGGAAGTGTGAGCTACTGTGAGAATCTTGTTGTACTAATTAAGCAGACATCAATTCTTTCATTCACAAAACCAACTATCACGAGAGCAAATGATTTGTTCTGGGAACATGTGGCTTATTCTGACATTGTCTGGAAAAATGCATGGTTAAGGCCTTACAAATATTGTATACCAAACAAAGTTAAGGAAGTGCACTTAAAATGTTTACATAAGATATATCCATGTAATTCTATGATATCCTAATTTGTGGCTATTGATGATATCTGCGTTTTCTGTGAAAAAGGTGAGAATCTGTCTCACGTGTTCTTTGAATGTAAATTTGTGTCCGAATTTTGGGAAAACCTTGCAAAATACTTATTTACCATTATGAACACTACCCATGTTTTTGACATGGAAGATGCAATATGTTACTATTGCAATGATAACAAGACCATTGAAATGATTGTGATTTTTTAAATTCTTGTTGCCAAATATTTTATACACAAATTACAAAATTCTATACCAAAATTGTTTTAAATGTTGATTGAATTTAACTATTTTATTAAAGCATTAACCCTAGTGAACAATAACAAGAATAACATTTTCCAAAATCATTACAATAAGATTTTTTTCAGAGTGATTACAATTGCACTAGAATAGTTATTTTTTTATATGTTTTGTTTGTTTTAGTATTTTCTCGTTAATACCTGCGTTCTGTTTTGTATGATGTAAGAATGTAAAATTGTTGATCTGTATTTTGAATAAAAAAATAAATTTAAAAAACGTCTCCAAAAAAACTTTATTCAATTGTTGCCAGCAGCACAGTTAGTCACCAACGCTCTAGATAACATGAAAATAGCCTAAGCAGCTCTGCTAGGGCGAGTAAAATGGTCAGACAGGTTCTCTCATTTCTGTCTGGAAGTAGCTAGCCAATTTTAGCCAGTTAGCTTAGGTGATTGACTGCGGTGAGGTCAGAACGCTCGGACCAACCCTACTCCTCTCTGACGGCTCCGAATATACAAACGGACAATCTGACAACACACTGAATTTACGAACGCCCAGAGCGCACTCTGGATTTTACGAACACAGAGATAAGATTGTTAAGACACGTTCAGGCTAGTTTGAAAATATACAAGTTATGACAACGTAATAATTGCATGCGGCAGCTTTCGAAAATAAAAATAATAATTATAATTAGACTTGCGCATTGTTGCAAAGAGTTATGGGATATTAGATTTCCGTTTTTTTTATTCATCTGCAATCTAGCTTTCAGGGGGGAAGTACCAGACCGTAGTAGAATAATATCCATATAGGGTCGTCAAGCGATTTTGTAATACATAGTAGTCTTTTTGACATCGTCTTCTCCTACCCGGTGTGGTACTATACTGTATGTCATCAGGGTGAGTTTGCATAGTGGAACGCACACAATGTCGTACAGGAACTTGCAGGCTTGCCGGAAACTGCAATGCCCTTGTGCATAGAGAGGATACAACAGAAGATACGTTTGTCAGTCAAGTTCCACCTGAAAAACTGAGTGTTTCCTGTGTGTGTGAGAGCGATAGAGAAGGAGAAAACGTGGTGCTTTCTAAATGAAGCCAAGTGGATTGCAAAGTGTAGTGTCAGGAGGAGGAAACACAAATAAGGAAGACGCCATTATGTGGCGAAGAAGTATGCATTTTCTGAGCTGGTTTTGTTATTTTTTAACTTCATGAACTCTGCTTCTATAACAAGGGTGATTGAACTCACTCATGATAACCAATATGTTATTATGCAAAGTTGCATGTTGTAAAATAATTTACAAAACTATGTGAAGCCAAGTTGTAAAACCCTAAATAGGACATGTTAGAAGTTATTTATTGAATGTTTATCATTCATCCATTTAGGACATACCTCATTGAATGAGCATAACCCAAACATAATGGCTAAATGATTTACTGGAGTTGCATCGGTTTCACTTTGTTTTCAAGCATCTATTGGCCTTCAAAATTAAACCGATGAGGCGCTGAGGTTTCTCCCTACCTAGGACACTTACAAGCTTGGTCTGTTCTTTTGGGGGCACTTTGTGACATGCATTTTAAAATAATAATTTGCACTCTTCATTGATAGTTGATCAAGATTGTCAAAATCAGTTATACTCCACATTCAACCAAATCAGTGAGACTGTTTAGCAGATGGTCAATGGTAACTTAAAGTTCAGGATGGGTATAACGAGGCTGTTTAACCAGTAAATACTGCCTGATTCAGTGCTGTGAGTAATAGGCTCTCATTTAACCTGGCAATGACATTGTTTTGCAGTCTGTAGCTGAGACAATAGGTAACTTGTCTGAATCATGTGACTGTCTGGAAATTAGCAAGGAATGGAAATACAATACCGTGTGTGTCACTTTCCATGTAGGTCTACACTAGTACAATATCTGTTTCACAACATGTTGTCCATTCAAATGTTGCTGTGTGCATGACTTACAGGGCTGTTCAAGAAGGCTATTATTGGACACAGAGAGATGTTGGATGAATGGCCATGTTGTTAAAGTACAGTGGAGAACAATAAGGCTTCTGACATTTGACATGATATTCAATCGCAGTCCAGTCAGAGAGCGAAAGAGATAAAGGTAAGTAAGAACTTTTTCACGACTACTGGGGCTGGTTCTGCATTCATTGCCCCAAACTCACAGGCGTGAGAGTTCCTGGTTTAAAAATCATTGAGCAAACCAAGCCAAGCCCAGTAAAAAGCCATATTACAACCTGTGTGTGAGACAATTGCGTTGTGCTCATAAGCCATTAGTTCATACACCACGTTATATTACAATAAGGCCGTGACAGCTAGAAGACAACAGTCACACCAGTTGCTGTAACGGCTGTCTTCGGGTGAAAGAGAGGAGACCAAAATGCAGCGTGATGATAATCCTATTTTTAATTAGGAATTTAAACGCGACGAAACAAAACAACAAACTGACAGAGAAGGAACCGAAAACGCTACAGTCATCTGAACATGGAACACAGAACAGAAGAGATGAACATACGAACAGGAACAATCACCCACAAACAAACAGTGAAAACAAGCTACCTTAATATGGTCCAATCAGAGACAATGACAAAACACCTGCCTCTGATTGAGAACCATATTAGGCCAAACGAACAAAACCCAACATAGAAACACACAACAAGAATGCCCACCCTACGTCACGTCCTGACCAACTTAACAAAGGAAATAAGTCTAGGAACGTGACAGTACCCCCCCCGCCAGGTGCGGACTCCGGCCGCAAAACCTGAACCTATAGAGGGAGGGTCTGGGTGTGAAAAACTTCCTCTCCAACTGGCGGCTCTGACGCTGGACGTGGCCCCACCCCACCATAGTTAAACCTCCGCCGTGGCCCTCCTCTTAACGGCGACCCTCCAATAACCCCGACTGGATGGGCGCCTCTGGACGGAGGGCAGCTATGCCGCGACTGAGTGGCAGCTCCGGACTGAGAGGGGCAGCTCCGGACTGAGGGCAGCTCCGGACGAGGGCAATTCCGGCGACTGTCGCCGGTCGTGACAGGCAGCTCTGGCAAGCTCCTGGCTTACTAACGTCTCTGGCAGTCCTGGCTGGGCTGACAGGCTCTGGCAGCTCCTGGCTGGCTGACGCTCTGGCAGCTCTGGCTGGCTTACGCCTCTGGAGCTCCTGTGGCTGACGGCTCTGGCAGCTCCTGGGCTGGCTGACGGCTCTGGCAGCTCCTGGCTGGCTGACGGCTCTGGCAGCTCCTGGCTGCGACGGCTCTGCAGTCCTGCTTGACTGAACGGCTCTGGCAGGTCCTGGCTGACTGACGGCTCAGCAGCTCCTGTCTGGCGGGCGGGCTCTGGCAGCTCCTGACTGGCGGGCGGCTCCTGACTTGGCGCTGCTCTCGGCGCTCCTACTGGCGGGCGGCTCTGGCGGCTCCTGACTGGACGGCGCTCTAGCGCCTCCTACTGACGGACGGCTCTGAAGGCTCAGGACAGACGGTGCGGCTTTGAAGGCTCAGGACAGACGGGCGGCTTTGAAGGCTCAGGACAGCTCAGGACAGACGGGAGCTCAGACGCGCTGGGCAGACGGGCAGCTCAGACGGCGCAGGGCAGACGGGCAGCTCAGACGTGCTGGGCAAACGGGCAGCTCAGACGGCGCTGGGCAGACGCAGACTCTGGCCTGCTGGAGGGCGCACAGTATGCCTGGTGCGTGGTGCCGGAACTGTGTGGTACCGGGCTGGAGACACGCACCACAGGGCGAGTGCGTGGGAGGAGAACAGGGCTCTGAAAGGCACAGGAAGCCTGGTGCGTGGTGTTGGCATGGTGGGTACTGGGCTGGGGCGAGGAGGTAGCACCGGATATACCGGACCGAAGGCGTACTGGAGCTCTTAAGCACCAACCTGCCCAACATTACCTGGTTGAATGCTCCCCGTAGCCAGGCCAGTGCGGGAGTGGAATAGCCGGCACTTGGCTGTGCTGGCGAACCGGGGACTACCATGCGTAAGGGCTGGTGCCATGTACACCGGCCCAGGTAGACGCACTGGAGACCAGATGCGTTGAGCCGGCTTCATGGCACTGCTCTGATGCCCACTCTAGCCCGGCCGATACGTGGAGCTGGTATTACCGCACGGGCTAAGCACACGTACAGGAGACACCGTGCGCTTTTCCGCATAACACAGTGTCTGCCCGTACTCTCGCTCTCCACGGTAAGCACGGGAAGTGGCGCAGGTCTCCTACCTGACTTCGCCACACTCCCCCTTAGGCCTCCCCCCAAGACATTTTTGGGGCTGACTCTCATTGCTTCCAGCCTCGCTTCCGTGCTGCCTCCCTCATACCAACCGCCTCTCCGGCTTTAGCTGCCTCCAGCTCTTCATGAGGCGGCGATACTCTTCCAGCTTGAACACAGCGTCCTTACCGTCCAGAATTCCTCCCATGTCCAGAAGTCCTGAGTACGCTCTGCTGCGCTGTCGCTGCTGCCCGTTACCACGCTGCTTGTCCGGTCTGGTGGGAGATTCTGAACGGCTTGTCTTCGGGTGAAAGAGAGGAGACCAAATGCACGGTGATGATAATCCATATTTTTAATTAGATATTTAAACCACGAACAAAAACAACAAACTGACAGAAGGAACCGAAAACGCTACATCCTGAACATGGGAACACAGAACAGAATGAACACACGAACAGGAACAATCACCAGGCTACCTTATATGGTTCCCAATCAGAGACAATGACAAACACCTGCCTCTGATTGAGAACCATATTAGGCCAAACAAAACCCAACATAGAAACAGAAAACATAGAATGCCCACCCAGCTCACGTCCTGACCAACTAAACAAAGACTAAACCAAGGAAATAAGTCAGGAACGGACAGTTAGCGGGAGTATAAATTCAACTACACATACTGTTTGTTTCATCACAAAACCGGAGAGCCACATCTGTGTGAAGTCCACAATGCAAATATCGCATGTAACAAACAGTTCTCWKYKYKYWMWWWYTMTTRGACAGTTTACTAAATAAACAAACTARTGATTTACAACCACAGAGTTACRYCAAGTCAGCACAAAYTCAACAGGAGCACTGCCTCCGCCATTCCAGCACCAATTCAACTTAAACATTTAAACATCATAAAATCAACAAGGCTATATATGCTTAGTTTAATAGACTGAAAACAAATTTAAAGATACCAAAAACAATTTAGTTCAATCGATGTTGTTAAATATCATGTGGCTGTCCACGGTACTGATTTCTGTGTGTGTGTGTGTGTGTGTGTGTGTATGTGTGAGAGCAAGTAAAACAAAACATGTTGACTCACCCTACTTGTGGACTAGTTGAACGCCAATGCCATCCTCCTCTCTTTCATGTTGGGAAATCGGTTTGTGACTCTGTCATACACTTTTAGACAGACACTGATGACCAACTGGGTTGTGTATTCCGAACAACACTTGTCTCAGTTTATAATGAGAATAGATGCTTTTCCATATACTTATGTACAGTTGAAGTCGGAAGTTTACATACACCTTAGCCAAATACATTAAAACTCAGTTTTACACAATTCCTGACATTTAATCCTAGAAAAATTCCCTGTCTTAGGTCAGTTAGGATCAGCACTTTATTTTAAGAATGTGAAATGTCAGAATAATAGTAGAGAGAATGATTTATTTCAGCTTTTATTTCTTTCATCACATTCCCAGCGGGTCAGAAGTTTACATACACTCAATTAGTATTTGGTAGCATTGCCTTTAAATGGTTTAACTTAGGTAAAACATTTCGGGTAGCCTTCCACAAGCTTCACACAATAAGTTGGGGGAATTTTGGCCCATTCCTCCTGTCAGAGCTGGTGTAACGGAGTCAGGTTTGTAGGCCTCCTTGCTCGCAACACGCTTTTTCAGTTCTGCCCACACATTTTCTATATGATTGAGGTCAGTGCTTTGTGACGGCCACTCTAACACCTTGACTTTGTTGTCCTTAAGACGTTTTTCCACAACTTTGGAAATATGCTTGGGGGTCATTGTCCATTTGGAAGACCCATTTGCGACCAAGCTTTAACTTCCTGACTGATGTCTTGAGATGTTGCTTCAATATATCCACATAATTTTCCTACCTCATGATGCCATCTATTTTGTGAATTGCACCAGTCCCTCTTGCAGCAAAGCACCCCCACAACATGATGCCGCCACCCCCGTGCTTCACGGTTGGGATGGTTTTCTTCAGCTTGCAAGCGTCCCCTTTTTCCTCCAAACATAACGATGGTCATTACGGCCAAACAGTTTCATCAGACCAGAGGACATTTCTCCAAAAAGTATGATCTTTGTCCCCATGTGCAGTTGCAAACCATAGTCTGGCTTTTTTATGGCAGTTTTGTAGCAGTGGCTTCTCCTTGCTGAGCGGCCTTTCAGGTTATTTCGAAATAGGYCTAGTTTTACTGTGGATATAGATCATTTGTACCTGTTTCCTCCAACATCTTCACAAGGTCCTTTGCTGTTGTTCTGGGATTGATTTACACTTTTCGCACCAAAGTACGTTCATCTCTAGGAGACAGAATGCATCTCCTTCCCGAGCGCTATGACGGCTGCATGTCCCATGGTGTTTATACTTGCATACTATTGTTTATACAGATGGACGTGGTACCTTCAGGCGTTTGGAAATTGCTCCCAAGGATGAGCCAGACTTGTGGAGGTCTACAATTGTTTTTCTGGGGTCTTGGCTGATTTCTTTTTATTTTCCCATGACATCAAGCAAAGATGCACTGAGTTTGAAGGTAGGCCTTGAAATACATCCACATGTACACTCCAATTGACTCAAAGTATGTCAATTAGCCTATCAGAAGCTTCTAAAGCCATGACATCATGTTTTGGAATTGTCCAAGCTGTTTAAAGGCACAGTCAACTTAGTGTATGTAAACTTCTGACCCACCTGAATTGTGATACAGTGAAATAATCTGTCTGTAAACAATTGTTGGAAAAATTACTTCTGTCATGCACAAAGTAGATGTCCTAACTGACTTGCCAAAAATATAGTTTGTTAACCAAGAAATTTGTGGAGTGGTTGAAAAACGAGTTTTAATGACTGCAACCTAAGTGTATGTAAACTTCCCGACTTCAACTGTACCTGTCTATTGTAAATATATCCCTTTAATTTATGAGTAATATTCATAATCCCAACATTGATTCCTCATTGTTTGACCCCTTGATTACAACCCCTTGACAATGATCAGTCGAGGCGACAGTAACTTTCAACAAAGTGTTCACAGTGTATTTATTGATACAGTGCCATAACTAAGCTCCCAATCTCAAGGCTGAGGCCAGCTATCACACTCAGAAATAAAACTAACCTTGTTAGATCAAATCACATTTGATTGGTCTGTTACACATTTTGCAGATGTTATCGCTGTAACGGTCGTCGGATGAAGAAGGATCGGACCAAAGCGCAGCGCGGTAAGTGTTCATGCTTTTTATTACAACTGAAAACTAATAACAAAAATAACAAAGAGAATGAACGAAAACTGAAACAGTCCTGTCAGGTGCAGAAACACAAAACAGAAAATAACTACCCACAAAACACAGGTGGGAAAAAGCTGCRTAAGTATGATTCTCAAWCAGAGACAACTGCCTCTGATTGAGAACCACACCCGGCCAAACACAAAGAAATACAAAACATAGAAAATGAACATAGAATGCCCACCCAAATCACACCCTGACCAAACCAAAATAGAGACATAAAAAAGCTCTCTACGGTCTGGGCGTGACAATCGCAGGTAATGCGAAATGCTTACGTTTGTAGCTTCAACAGTAATTTACATTTCAAAACCATACACACTAATCCCCAAAATAAAATAAAATAAATGAAGAAATATCAGAACGAGCAATGTCAGGGTCCTTTATGTACATAATGGTGTGTGTATGGACAGTATATGAATAGGAAATGTGTGTACAGCAGTAGTTATATAGGATAAGCCTTTAATAGAATACAGTATATACCAGTGGAGGCTGCCGAGGGGAAGGATGGCTCATAATAATGGCTGGAATGGAGTGGTATCAACCACATGGAAACCACGTTTTTGATGTGGTTGATACCATTCCATTGACTCCATTCCAGATAATATTATGAGCCGTCCTCCCCTCAGCAGCCTCCACTGGTGTATACGTATGAAGTGGGTAAAACAGAATATAAACATTATTAAAGTGACCAGTGTTCAATGACTATGTACATAGGGCAGCAGTCTAAGGTGCAGGGTAGAGTAGGCCGGCTAGTGGTGACTATTTAACAATCTGATGGCCTGGAGATAGATGTGTTAATGGAATTGGTGTGTGTCTGTGTCCGTGTCTGTGGCGTGCCTGTATATCGAGTGTTCATACGCATTGCTTTAAATGTAGTACCACCTATCATTTTAGGTGGATGTCTCTGAAATGTCTCTCTGTGCCTTATCCTGTAGCTTTGCTGTATGCCAGGATCTTTGGTGACGCGTGTGTGCAAGTAAAACATAACATGTTAACTCACCCTACTTGTAGACTAGTTAAACGCTAATGCCATCCTCTCTTTCATGTTGGGAAATCAGTCTATGACTCTGTCATACACTTTTAGCTTTTGTTGTTATAGGATACCTAGCTAAAATGCTTGCTAGCCTAACTACCTGGCATGGGCAACAATGAACCAGCTAAGTTAGCTACCTAGTTAGTTACCGTGAGCCTACTCGGCTACATATTGAACTTCAATCGTCTCAGGCCAGTGGCACAACATATTAATTTATGGTTKGATCAGAATCGATGTCATAACCATTGGCCTGTGCAGATAATTAAGTCCAAATCCCTTCTCCATTCATGGCTTAGGAAAGGGCGGATTCAGCAAGCTAGTTACTGCAGGACATCAACACAAGCAGACCAGAAAATTACGTTTTGCTTAGGAAGTTATTTGAATGGTCTGAAGCCAAATCCAAACTGGCCTCCCTTGGGTGGCGTTTTGTGGCACCAGGACAACCCACAGTTGAGCTCAGCCCAATGCTGATTGGCTAATTATTATTATTTAATATTATATTTTTTTTAAATCAAGGGAGGCCAAATGCTTGCTGGCCAAATGCTTGCAATCAATCAAATGCTATGGCGGCAACATGTAATAGTCTTTTGGTCCAGACAGCATCAGATACATGGGCTACACATTCTGAGACAGAGGGACGCTGTTGCCCTCGCTCGGATGATTTCTCCGGTGAGATTCAGCTACTTGCGAATTGACTAAATTTATGAAAACACAGATATGAAAGATAAATTATTTTAGATTTTATTTTATTGGTTAAATATTTGGGAAAGCCTGGCTTCCCTTGGCATTCATGAATACATGCCACTGCTGACAGTGAATAATATATTTCTAGTGAACATAGCAGGTCCGTACTGATTATGACTGTTCTAGTCCCCAAACCAGATTCCCTCTGTCATATAGCCTACACAATAAATAAATCATTCAGTGCTCTACATAGATGTTGCCTTCCTGTAGTTTTTTTGTGTGGAATCAGTGGCGGTTCTGGGGGGGGCCAGTGCCCCATGTGACAACAATTTTGGACCCCCTTGTGGCCCCCCTAAATGTGGAGTATGAAATAATTTTTACATAACACATTTTTGCTATCGTTCTTTTTTTACATCAGTTATGATGATGATTATGAACATGGTCTTTTGCCTGATAATGCCTGCAATGCAGTGAAGAAAACGATATGACAACAATAACGTTTAACTGGCCCCTCTAACAGTTCAACTGGCCCCAGCTTGGCCCCCCCAGTTGAAATGGTCTAGAACCGCCACTGTGTGGAATGTGAACTTGCGTGAGCGGGGTGTAGGATACAGTATAATTTCAAGGCGACAGCCTGCAGCAGTGTTATACAGGAGCACAATCGAGAGCATACTGTCGGCTGCATCATAGCCTGGTATGGCAACTCCACCGCTGCTGACGGTAAGGCGCTACAGAGTGTGGTACGCTCAGCCGAACGCACCATTGGGTGCACACTGCCTGCCCTCCAGGACACCTACAACACCAGGTGTCACAGGAAGGGCAAGAAGATCATCAGGAACCTCAGCCACCCGAGCCACGGCCTGTTCTCCCCGCTTCCATCACTCAGACGCGGGCAGTATAGGAGCATAATGACAAAAACTGACAGACTGGCCAATAGCTTCAACCACCAGACCATAATGCTGCTGAATAGCCACCACTAGTCAGCTATTTGCTCCCTCTATGGACATTTCCCACCTCAACAAACATGTATCCTGCCCCCACCCCAATGGACATTTATCACTGTTACAGTTGGAAATATGTGTATATATTTTTTGGTGTATTGTTTCAATCACTTCCCTTTGACCTGCACTGTCGGAGCTCAGAGTTTAAGAATTTCACTGTATTACATCTGCAACCCTGTGCATGTGACTAATAAACTCTAATCTAATCATGGTGGCATATAGCGTATCTACAGTAAGCTACATTTAAACGAGAAGACCAATCGAGTTAATTTTGCATAGTGATCTTTGCCTTTCTTTGATGATAGAACAAACACAAAGTCGAAGGTCATCAATTAAGTCCATTGAAGCGGAGCAGTTTCCGATCGCTGTGTACAAACCGATCAGGGCTGCGTTCAGTACGTTTTTACGTTCTGGAACGTTCAATTGAACGGAAACGGTGCTGTACTGAACGAGGAGGGTTGGGGAACACTGTCAGCATGACCACTTCCCTTTAAAACACGTCACTCATTGCTTCCAGCCACATATACCAAACGGTGGTCTATTCAAGAACGTACAAGAACCTTTTGGGGGAACGTGTCGTTCAGTACAAACCGTTGTTCAACGCAGCAAACGTTTAAGAGGACTGAACGCACCTCTACCTCGCCCTGTCTTTTTTCATTTTGTTCTCTCGTTGTTTATCTCCGCTCTTTTAGAACGTTGGATCGCAGAGGGAGTTGTAGAAGATCAACAAGGACGACTCAGTAACTTAATCAACCAAACATCAATTGTTGATAGTAGCAACTAGCAACAGTGAAGAATGTCGACTAAAGAACGGGGCCTGGTTTATCTCGTCACCGGGGGCTGTGGGTTCCTCGGACAACACCTGTTACAGGTCCTTTTGGAGAAAGAGGATGCGGTAACAGAAATTCGGCTTTTTGACAAACACATCGACTCAAGTTTAAATGGCCACAGCACAGGTAAAACAAAAATATATGCTTGAAACATAAATTGTTAATGTCTGGCAGTTCACTGACATGCTCAAACACCATTTGTAGTTTTCTTGTTTAATAATGTTTTATGCATATTTCATTGCCATAACCATACACCACACGAGGCTGCTGAGTTGAAAACGGCTCATAAATGTCCAGAATGATTTGCAGTTGTGGGACTGGTGGAGTTTTAAACATGAAAGTTAAGCTACTCTTAACCCTTATTCATGGTGACAATTATTATTGGGCTAAGCTACTCCTAGCAAGATATATAGAGGCTCAAGTGGGCAAGACCTCTAATCTTGAATGTTCAGGGGTTTATGCACTGAGAAGAGGTGGGGTGTCAACTCCTCAGTGAAACAGTTAGTGCGATAACCTAGACTAGCATCACAGACCTTTACCCACATACATACCCAATCAAATAGACTCTGGATATCAGCTGTATTCCATGAAAACTCTTTTCTGACACCCTTTATTTTTGGCTTACACCTTTCTTACTCATATATTCTCAGGCATAAGAACATGCACATTTTAATTGACTAACTTTGTACAAACTTTTATTCCATTGTCAGTCTTCACTACAGAAACAGAGCCATATATGGGATAGAGGTGGAGAGTGGGCAGTAGGTAGATGGACTGAGAGGGAGAGATGGGAAAGCTGAAAGTCAGATACATACTAGAGTGTGACAGAGATGAGAGTTAGCGAATGTCACTGAAAGGAAATGTTAGGATAGTAAACAACACATATCTACACTCTGCTGAGGTCACTTCTACATCTGAATTGCTTGCTGTTTGGGGGTTTTAGGCTGGGTT
>NW_019957679.1:0-7260 GCF_002910315.2 Salvelinus sp. IW2-2015 | reverse complement strand
ATTTGCAAATAAATTCATAAAAAATCCTACAATGTGATTTTCTGGATTTTTTCATTTTGTCTGTCATAGTTGAAGTGTACCTATGATGAAAATTACAGGCCTCTCTCATCTTTTAAGTGGAAGAACGTGCACAATTGGTGGCTGACTAAATACTTTTTTTGCCCCACTGTACATCATCAGTGCGCGCAACCGAATAGTGTACTGTCTACACTCAGTTTGTTGTTTTTATGAAATAGTTTTCTTTTAAATCATAGCTAAAGTTTTTATTGCTACGGATTCCTCGTCGCGGTTAGCCTTTAAGGCTGGGACTGCAAGTTTGTGTTCCGGATTCCTGTTAAGTAGCAGTTAGCTGATAGCCATCAGGAAAATGAAGCAGGCTAACGCTAGTAGTGCTAGCCCCCTGGTGTTTTTATCCACAGCTGGGTGTGAGAGGATTTCCACACAATCACAAGATGAAGATAAGGTGTAACTGGGACAGGGATTTGTCTGCACTGAATGCAGCACCATCAAGCAGCTTAGGGAAGAGATGCTCCGACTGCTCGCTAGGCTGCGAGAAAAGAATCGCCTGCTTTCTAAGTACACAACCTTGCTGTAGCCCAGGCAAACCGAATCTCAGTTATAAATGTCTCATATAGCAAAGCTGTCGATGAGTCGGGCGGAGTTGATCTGCCCCAATCCAACGGACAAATATTAAGCCCAATTATGCATCCCATGGGAGACTAGACACTCGCAAAGCATAGGAGGCAGTCTGGCCACCATTCATCTATCCGAGAAGATTAAATCCAGCTATCAAACATCTTTGGCCCGCTTGAGACGGACCTACCAGCCCCGGGAGTCAGCACGGATCCTGGGAGTATACCACCAGCCAGTGGCCACCACAGTTCAGCAGGTTGCTGACTCAAGACAGAAGGGTCTTGGGCCATCTTCCACCTTCCTGGGGTTTCCCACACCATCGGAATTTTGTGATTACGATCTTGTCTCATCGCTGCAACTCCCTAACGGGCTCGGGACAGGCGAAGGTCGAGTGATGCATCCTCAGAAACATGACCCGCCAAACCGCGCTTCTTAACACCTGCTCGCTTATCCCGGAAGCCAGCTGCACCAATGTGTCGGAGGAAACACCGTTCAACTGACGACCGAAGTCAGCCTGCAGGCGCCCAACCTGCCACAAGGAGTCGCTAGGACACGATGTGCCAAGTAAAGCCCCCCGGCCAAACCCTCGCTTAACCCGGGCGACGCTGGGAAAATTGTGCGCCGCCCTATCAGACTCACGGTCACGGCCGGTAATGACACAGCCTGGGATCGAACCCCAGGCTATACTGACGCCGATGCAGTGTCTTAGACTGCTGCGCCACTCGGGAGGCCCATTCACGTAGGTTTTAACGACCTTTGCGGTCAGGCGATCTGAGGAACTGAGGGAGGACTACAAATATATATTTTGTAACACCACGCTAGCACAGGGCCACCTCCCGTGCTATCGGAGGGGTTCGGAACATTTCAGCCGACTGTAAACGAGTACCTGAAGAAACTTTGCAATGACAGGAATGTCTCCTTTTGTGGCAACTTTGATTTGCTGTGGGAGCAATCAGCAGTTTTAAAAAAATAGATGGGATTCATCCAAACCGCAGGGGTTCCAGGATTATTTCCAGTAACATCAAACTGTTTTAGAGACTGACTGACAGGGTCTGGTAGTGCTCCAGTCCTCCCTGTCAGAATAAGCAACAGAGGACTTGGAAAAAAAATCAACTCCTGTAGAAATGGCACTGTGGTTATTGTGAGTAACCTCATTTATGTTCTCTAACGCCACCTTCTGGTGAGTTTATACAAATTGTCATATCCTACCGTTCTGATCGATTGGAGAATGACAGAAAACGTGGCTGTAATTTTCATAATTTGGTTGTTATTCCATTGGTTACCTGCCCCAGGGGCAGCGGCCTACACTTACTGAATATGGAGCTTTTAAAATGTTAGAGCAATCTCTAGTTAAAACCTTTCTCGTGAATGACCTCATTACTGAGCGCAAAGTTGATAGTCATGTTTTTGTGAGAAACATGCAGACTTCAGACTGTAGTGCCGCTCTTATTGAAGCCTCCCCGCCGGACTACAGCTTTTTATACTATCAGAAAAGGGAGAAGGGTGGTGGGACAGCCTCTATTTTTACTAATGCTCTCAGCAGTAAGGACATTTCATTTGGTGACAGTCTTTTGAGCATCATGCTATACTGTTTAAATGTCAGCCACCAGTGCTGGCTATAACCCTGTATAGGCCAGCAGAGTACTGCCCACTTTCTTTACTGATTTCTCTGAACTATTGTCCTTGAGAACTATGATAAAATCGTTGTGTTTGGCAATTTTAACATTCACGTTGACAAAGAGACTGACTCCCAGGCCAATGAATGTATTAATCTTTTGAGCTCTATGGACTTTATCCAACAAGTTATTGGGCCCACCGATAACCTGCGGACATACTCTGGACCTGGTTACTACCAAAGGGCTTTCTATTGACATATCCTCTATTGTTGAAGTTGCTTTATCTGATCACCACTGTGCATTTTTTACTACCTTGTTGCCCATAGCACAGGGTAATACTGAACACATTATTAAGAAATGCTATCTTACCTCTGAAGTTGCTACAGATTTTACTGAGTGTATGAACAACACATCATCACCTATTCTGCCTTCCTCTTGTGGTAATTTAGTTGATAACTTCAATAGCAAATTAAGGGCAACCATTGATGCCATAGCATAGCTCCAGTAATGTTGAAAAAGGCCACATCGAAATGGAGAACCTCTTGGCTGAGAGGAAACAAATCAATTAAAGAGAAATTGCAGAAAGGAAGTGGAGAATGTCAACGTTGCAGGTCCACTATGATATTCTGAGAGAGCAACTTGGCATATCTAACAAGGCAATTGGAAATGCCAGACGGGCTCAGTTTTCTAACTTGATCACTAATAATCAGAATAATTTGAGAGTGGACTTCTCGACCATTGATGGCCTGATAAATCCTACCCCCACAAACCTGTGTGAACTTTCCTCCACATCTAAATGTGATAAGTTTGCAGCATAGTTCAGAGATAAGGTAACAAACGTTAGGCTGGGAATCCAGACCTGATGAGAAGTTTGATTATATGTGCCCTAGCCTACCATGCAAAGGCACTGTGGAGTTATTTTCCCTGGTTGACACGACATGCTCAGGAAAGTGATATCACAGCTTAAGCCTTCTACCTGCCTTCTTGATCCTATCTCCACCACCTTCTTAAAAAGTTTTTAATTGCATATTTGAAGAAGTCCAAGCTATTGTTAATCCCTTCCTGTTCACAGGCACGTTCCCCAATAAACTAAACACTGCTTTGGTTGAAACCCCTTCTGAAGAAAAAGTCATCTAGATTCTTCAGCTCCAACCTCCATCTCCAACCATACATTCTTCATAATTCTGAAGAAATTGGTTTTCAAACAGCTAAATTATTTAAGTGCCAACTGTATTAAAAAAAAAATTATATCTGGTTTTCATGCACCACCACAGCACAGACATCCTTAGTTAAAGTGGTACATGATCCTAGAGCCAACACAGATGCCAAACAGCTCTCTGTCATTGGATTTAGGTGCTGCGTTCAACACTGTTAACCATGATTTCCTTCTGGACAGAATGGAGAGGTGGGTTGGCCTCTCTGGTACAGTTTTAAATTGGTTTAGGACCTATTTAACAGGTTGAGAGTTTGTCACCCTTGGTGAGCATAACTCCAAGAAAATAGATAACACGTGACGTTCCACAAGGTTAAAGTTTGGATCCGGTACTGTTCAGTTTATATATGTTACCCGTGGCAGCGTTATAAGAAAGCATGGCATTAATTTTTCACTGCTACCCAGACGATACACAACTTTACATTTCTGTGTCACCAGAGCCATTTCTATCTCAGGCTGATACAGAGAGACAGAGAGACTCCATGATTGTATTACAAGCAGGCTTGACTACTTTAATGCTCTCCTGTCTGGTTTACCCAAGAAAGCCATTGGTTAACTGCAAAACATACAGAATGCTGCACACATTACACCAGTTTAAATGTCTCTGCACTGGCTGCCTGTGAGTTTTAGAATACATTTTAAGATTGTTCTATTGGTTTTTAAAATCAACCCGCAATTGTGCACCCCATTACATATCAGACATGCTTTTGAGTTATGTACCCAGTAGGTTGCTCAGGTCCTCGGGCACTGGCTTTTAAACTATCCCAAAGCCTAGGACCAAGAGGCATGGAAAGGCAGCCTTTAGTTACTATGCTCCCAGCCTCTGGATTAACCTGCCAGATAATCTGAGGGTGGCTGAAACTGTGGACACATTTAAAAGAGACACGCCTTTTTGACTTTGCTTTTCCTTAGGGTACTTTCTTTTCTCCAATTTGCCTGTTTTTCTTGTTATTCTTTTGTTTTTTTATCATCTTATGTTTGTTGTGTAGTAAATATGTATATGAGCCAACTGTAACCCTTTCCTGGGTAGCTTATATAAAACTGAACTCATCATTATAATAGGCTGTATTTCTAATAATTTTATTTCTTATAATAACAAATTCTATTTCTGATTTTTATTGCAGATAATGTTCAGCAGATGCCTTATCTGGTTGAGTTCAGCTGCAGCAGTGTGCTCTATTCTTCGTGACACTTCTGCATAGATATCTTGCTGGACAGTTGGTCTCTTCTGACTAGGTAGTGAGGTAAGGGGGTGCTGTCCACTCTGGAAGGGGCCCGATGTTGTAGGGTGGTGCTGGCCTCTCTGGAAGGAGCCTGGTGGTTTAGGGTCGATCTAGCCTCTATGGAAGGGGGCCGATGGTGCAGAGTGGTGTTGGCCGCTCTGGATGGGGCCGATGGTGGAGCTGGCCCGGTAGTGTAGAGTGGTGCTGATTTCTCTGGGTGGCTGATGGTCATGATCTTGGAGGATGTATGGCAGAGATCCTCTTATTTTGRTTTTTGCTTTGTCCCAGAGCAGTTTCTTTCAGTTTCCTAGCAAAGACCTTGACACCTGTTTTTTTTCCCCAAGTGTACTAGGTCATACATCAGCTGGGGGTGAACATCAGTGGTGGTTAAACATTGTCCAAGAGAGCACAGCCTCTAAAGAGCTCAGCTTTGTTGCTCTGAATAATGTGGAAGGGCACATCTCCATGTGGCATCAGGGTGGACATACTGATTTTGGCTGCTACATGCTGCATTGCAGGAGCTACATGTCCTCTCACTGCCATCAAATCATTGTTAAATCATGTTAAAATCAAGAGTCATGGATTTACATAGGCCTGCAATACTATTTGGTCTGTAATGTGAAATCACATGTTAGACAGTTTGTTGTGTGTGATCGATTACATTAAGGTAGGATACCCTATGCATTTGTGATAATTTAATGATTATTTGAGAACCTCAATTTTGGCCCACCTACATTTTTGCTGGCCCTGCCATCAAGATTTCTGTCTACACCACTGTTTCACTGAGTGACCTTCAGATGCATGGCCATAGGCACCAAGAGAACGAGGGAGAGAGAGCGGGGATACTACATTACACATCTGTCCTGTCCAATTCCTGCCTTTTATGCTGCTCCAGTRAAAATGACACTTCTAGTTTTTCAAGCTTTGGACAAGTAGCCTAGGCTAGATATATGTTAACCTACTTTGGTGTAGGTTAATGTTATTGCCAAACATAGTGTCCATACATAACTCGCGAATTGAACGATGTTTGATGGTTAACATGATATGGCTGTGTTTACACATAGATAACGTAGTCTACAATTTACATCACATGAGAAGCCCGCGCGGTAGATTAGACAGATTAGACAGAAGCAGTCTGGTGGTGGTGAGAATATAATCAGTGCGCTCTAGCCTGTTTCAGCCGAGGAGTCCGCAGGCCTTGGTCATTCACTATCACTTTTAAATCTCAGAGCTGTCAAACGTTTCCTAGCAACAAGGCAGCGGATCGTTCAGCCGAGAAAAAAAACACGGGGTATTTGGGATAAACCCCGGTCTCACCGAAGTGTCCTGACCGCATAAACCTAGTCTCCGACTTGACCCCCCCAAAATATTGCCCGGTATAAATATGCCCTTCTCGCATTTAATAACCATCCAAACCATGTATCCAGTAATATTCTCCTGATGTTGCACACCAAACGAGCTACCCACCTCATATGACTGTTCTCTGGCCCTGTCCTCTCAGCGGTTCCGTTTTGTTGACAATCTGTTTTCTACCATTTGATATCCGTTTCTGTTGCATTTGTGGTGAGCAGTTGAAACGAGTGCTGAATACCAAGTTAGTCTGCGGTTTTACAGTCAGTTGTATTGGACACTTGAGATGGTTACATTGTGTAAGCTAAATTGTCACATTCAAACCCCGCCTCTTGATATGGTCACATGCATTGTGTCATGTGGTATACAGCGCCATCAAGTGGTGGAATTGTTGTATGAGTACGTCTAGTAGGTTATGGGGCCTCGCGGTTATATTTTATTATATATAGTTTAGTGCTAGTCTATGGGCCCATTCGAGAAATGGGTGGCATGATCCCAGTTTGTGCTCTTGATTTGATAAWTTTTTTTATTTGATTTTACCATTTAAAATACATGAAAATGTTCAACCAGGCAGACACATTGCCGATGATTATATAGACAAAAAAGTAAATACTTCAAATGTTATTTATCACATGCGCCGAATTCAACAGGTGTAGACCTTACCGTGAAATGCCTACTTACAAGCCCTTAACTCTATTTCTTGAACTGCATTGTTGGTTAAGAAAATATTTACCAAATAAACTAATGTAAAAAAAATCTAACATTTCTTAGCAACCAGGCTAAGAAATGGGGCCTATCGAAATTGGTAAGTCTTTGAGTCCAATACAACATTCACTGCAGTGAGTATTTGAATAGTAAGGCCTATGCTAATTACCAGTTTATTTTGTCTCCAAAATAATGTCAACCCATAAATGTAACGGTTTTTGTCATCTGAAGAAGAGTAGTCGGACCAAAGCGCAGCGTGGTAAGTGTTCATGACTTTTTATTTAACTGAACACTAAACAAAAATAACAAAGTGAATAACCGAAACAGTCCTGTCAGGTGCAAAACACTAAACAGAAAACAACTACCCACAAAAACCATGTGGGAAAAAGCTACCTAAGTATGGTTCTCAATCAGAGACAATGATAGACAGCTGCCTCTGATTGAGAACCACACCCGGCCAAACACAAAGAAATACAAAACATAGAAAATGAACATAGAATGCCCACCCAAATCACACCAT
>NW_019957678.1:738893-744448 GCF_002910315.2 Salvelinus sp. IW2-2015 | reverse complement strand
TGGTGTTCCTCTGTCGGTGTCGGGCTTTATTATGTAGTTATATTGTGTCTAGTGTTTCTATAATTTGTTTACGTCTGTTTATATGCTACTGGTCCTTACGTATATGTTGTGATATCTACTGGTCTTCTATGTCTCTGGTTTTTTCTTCTGGCGTGTCTTATATGGTAGTTATATCATCTGTTCTCTCTACTGTATTATACCTGTTCTATGTTTGTATCTCTGTCTCTTCTTTTGTCTGCTATATTATGTATCCGTCTAGACAGTTATCTCGTCTCTATATGTAGGTTACTATCTCTGTCTCTTATATTGTAGTTATATATTGTCTCTATAGTAGTTATACACCTCTCTCATGTCTCTTATATTGGTAGTTATAATCTCGTGTTCTTATATGTAGTTATATCTCTGTCTCTATATGTACGTTATTTCTTGTCTCTATATTGTAGTTTATCTCTGTCTGCTATATGTATTTATCTGTTCTGTGCTTTATTATATCTTGTCCGTATATGTTAGTTTACTGTCTCTATGTAGTTGTATCTTGTCATCTATAAGTCTCGTATGTATATGAGTATATCTTGTCTCTATATTTAGTTATATCTCGTCTTATATGGATTTATCCGTCTCTATATGTGTTATATCTCTTGTCTCTATATGTATATGTTATTCTCTCTATATATATAGCTGATAGTCGGAAGTTTACATACCCTTAGCCAAATACATTTAAAACAGTTTTTCATACAACTTCAATTTAAATCTACGTAAAAAATCATGTTTTAAGGTCAGATAGACATCCACTTTATTACGAATGTGACATCAGTAATATAGTGGAAGAAGTGATTCTTATTCTCAGCTGTTTTCTTTCTCTATCATTCCAGTGGGTCACGACGTTTACATTACACTATTCATTGAGTATTTCGTTAGCATTGCCTCTACATTGTTACTTTGGGGTCACAATGTTTTCGGGTAGCTTTCCCACAAGGCTTCCACAATTAAGTTGGGTGAATTTTGGCCCAGTTTCCTCCTTGACCAAGGCTGTGTTACACTGAGCAGTACTTGCTTTAGGCTCCTTTGTTCAGAACAACTTTTTCCAGTTCTTGCCCACGACAATGTTCCTAATACGGATTGGAGGTCAGGGCTGTTTTGTGATGGCACTCCAATACTTGACATTCTTTGTCCTTGAAGCCATTTCGCCCACAACTTTGGTAGTTTCTTTGTGGTCATTGTCCATTTGTGGAAGACTCATTTGTGACCAAGCTTACTTCCTGACTGATGTCTTGAGATGTTGCTTCAATATATCCACATCATTTTCCTGGCCTCCTGATGCATCTATTTTGTGATGTGCACCAGTCCCTCTGCAGCAAACCACCAAAACATGATGCTGCCACCCCCGTGCTTCATGTTCGGGATGGTGTTCTTCGGCTTGCAAGCTCCTTTTTTCCTCCAAACATAAAATGGTCATTATGGCCAAACAGTTTATATTTTGTTTTAATCAGACCAGAGGACATTTCTCCAAAAAGTACGATTTTTGTCCCGTGCGCAGTTGCAACCATATAGTCTGGTTTTTATTGGGTTTTGGGAGTGGCTTCTTCCTGATGAGCGGCCTTTCAGGTTATGTCGATGTGGGACTCGTTTACTGTGGATATGATACTTTTGTACCTGTTTCTCCAGCATCTTCACAAGGTCCTTTGCTGTTTTCTGGGATTGATTTGCACTTTTCGCACAAAGTACGTTCATCTCTTGGAGACAGAACGCGTCTCCTTCCTGAGCGGTATGAGCTGCGTGGTCCCATGATGTTTATACTTGCGTAATATTGTTTGTACAGATAAGCGTGTCCTTCAGGCGTTTCGAAATTGCCCCCAAGGATGAACCAGACTTGTGGAGGTCTACAATTATTTTCTGAGGCTTGGCTGACATCTTTTGATTTTCCATGTGTCATGGAAAGAGGACTGGGTTTGAAGGTAGGCCTTGAAATACATCCACAGGTACACTCCAATTGGCTCAATATGCAATTAGCCTGTCAGAAGCTACTAACGACATGACATCATTTTCTGGAATTTTCCAAGCTGTTAAAGGCACAGTCAACTTAGCGGTATGTAACTTCTGACCCACTGGAATTGTGATACAGTGAATTATAAGTGAAATAACTGTCTTAAACAATTGTTGGAAAAATTACTTGTGTCATGCAAAAAGTAGATGTCCTAACCGACTTGCCAAAACTATAGTTTGTTAACAAGAAATGTGTGGAGTGGTTAAAAACAGTTTAATGACTCCAACCTAAGTGTATGTAAACTTCGACCTTAACTGTATATATATTTTTTTTCTTTCTTTCTCTTAAGCTGCTGTTCATAGACTTAGTTCGACAACATATCTTTGTATCTGTCCCATTATGGCATCTGTAAGCKTATGTACAGCACCATTTAGGCCATCCCCATTTTGAAGAAGTCAATTTTCTTCTGCTGCTACATTTATGAGTTGGTTAACAACCTAAAAGGGTGCCACCTAGAGGGTGTTGTTTGAACAGGTATAAAGCCAAGGTTGGCGATGTAMTGCCACCTGCAGTATTAGAATGTTTGCTCACAAGTATAATTCATTAGCTGATCCCTATGGATAACATGGATGGAATTGTGTGATCCACCCAGTTGACAACTTCAAAATGGTAAAAGTCCTCCATGGAAATGTCCATGCAAAAACAAGTCTCTCTCTCTCTCTCTCTCTCTCCCCCCCTCTCTCTCTCTCTCTCTCTCCCTCCTCTACCGTATCAAGGTTACACCTCTTCTGAAGAAAATCATAGTCCTCCATACTATAGTTTTCAACAAGCAATTGAGTAGTCTTATCTCCTAGCCAACATCCATGAAGAACAGTGTATGACATGAGAAATGGCTGAGTAAGAGACTAATTCCGTTTTATCAGGCGTGTGTAATCTCTCATCACTCATTACTTTACATGCCGAGCCTTGGGAATGCATGTGGTCGCGTCTCAAACCGTAGCAGGTAGAGATTTACTGTACATTACGGTGTCCATTGTCGGACAGTCTTACACTCAGCAGGAGTTGCCGTAGCAACTGATATGCTGTGGTTTTGAGTGTAGAGATAATGAGACATAGAGTACAGTGGCTTAGGGGATCGAAGCTCGTGTTGATTACGTTAACCCCCATACGGTAGGATGGTATCAGAATGTCCTCTTCATACTTTATCATCAACACACACACACGCACGCACACACGCACGCACACACCCACGCACNAGGGAGAATTCCGGTCTTATTTCTCTGAAAATAATCTGGTACCTATTTACATTGTCCAGAGCGACTAACAGTTAGTGCATTCATCTTAAGATGCTGTAGGTGGGACAACCACGTATCTCATTCATTGTAAGTACATATTTCCTCAATAAAGTGGCTATCAGCAAAGTCTGAGCAAGTAAGGGCTCTGTTATGATTAGATTGTCGGCACCGTGACACTTGGAATGAATTTCAGAACCATTTTATGTTTCCAAATGATAGAATGTAATGAAAGCTATTTCTTCAACACTTCCTCATGACACCATAATAGTTGTGGCTAAATGTGTGTCTGAAGGCTGATGATGGAATGGACTGAATATATTCTAATGGTCACAGTTCCAATTCTCTCATCTCCCTCGTCTGCAGAATCTTGACTTCATCTTTTTTTTTGTAAAAAAACATTGCTCGTATGATTTACAAGTTCGATGTACCCCTCAAAGACACCAGTTTGTGTTGAAACGTAATAGCACTGTAAGGAAAATAAAATCATTGTATATTTTTTTAAATGTTGGACATTTAGCAGGCGCTCTTATTCAGAGCGACTTAACAGTCAGTGCATTCAACTAAGGTAGACACATATCTCAGTCAAGAGCTACTGATGTGAACTAGCGGGAGACTTGGGCCGGGATTCATTTCCAGGCCACATTGTAGCGAGCTTGACATTCAAAGGTAATTTCCGACATCTGCAGCGTTTACGTGAATGCCATCTCCGTGAACGCAGTAACACAGCCGGTAGAAGGTCAACAGACGGATTCAATCCCGTCCTTATACTTATTTTTCAAAACACGTCACTGTTTTGTCTCAATGTGTACAGTAAGTAAAACGCTTCCTGAAAGAAGTCGTTGAAGATGGGTGTGAAACGACAAAACGCTCATTCGAAAATACTAACTAGCGCTTGTTAGCTTACAGCTACCGTCTGGTGTCCTCTCGTTAAAGGCTGATATATTCCAGACTATTGGCTGATAACATGACAGTCCTCCGTGCCTCGTTGACGGTCAGAGTGTGACTCCTGAGCTTGTTGTGAATGATGTATACTATCATGTATCATCAATGTATCATATCATGTATCACTATCATGTATCACTATTATGTTATCACTATCGTGTATCACTATCATGTAGCACTATCATGTAGCACTATCATGTTCACTATTATGTATCATATCATGTATAACTATCATGTATCACTATTATGTATCACTATCATTTTTTGTGATGACGAGATGTGGTACGAGACCTATTGTACATACATGTTAATTACGCATGTAACAATGAGACCCTTGGTTCACACTAAATATAAATCAGACTACTTACTGTATGTGAACAATAAGAACACAATTGGATAGTGCCTTAGGATGTGGACCTGTTTTACTTGATTGATTTACAGTCAAAATGCTAAGATGCCTTGTTGCTCTGTAGATTCTTTCTGTTCTTTAAATTTCCAGAAGGTGCTCTGCTCCCTATAAAGTGGGGCCACTAAATAAAGGAAGAAGACAGTTTTACTGGGGAAGGAGAGAGGAAGAGGAGAATAGAGAGAGGAGAGAGGAGAGGAGAATAGAGAGAGAGGAGAATAGAGAAATGAGAGGGGAGAGAGAAAGAGGAGAGGAGAATAGAGGAGAATAGAGGAAAGAGGAGAGGAGAATAGATGGAGAATAGAGGAGAATAGAGGAGAATAGAAGAGAATACAGGAGAAATAGAGGAGAATAGATGAGAGAGAGAATAGAGGAGAATAGAGGAGAATAGAAGAGAATAGAAGAGAATAGAAGAGATAATAAGGAGAATAGAGGAGAATAGAAGAGAATAGAGGAAAGGAGAATAGAGGAGAATAAAGGAAAATAGATGAAAGGAGATAGAGGAGAATAGAGGAGAATAGATGAGATAGAGAATAGTGAAAGGAGAATAGAAGAGAATAGAGAGAATAGAGGAGAATAGAAGAGAATAGAGGAAAGGAGAATAAAGGAAAATATATGAAGGAGAATAGATGAGAATAGAGGAAATAGAGGAGAATAGAAGACAATAGATGAGAATAGAAGAGAATAAGAGATAGAGGAGAATAAAGAGAATAGATGAGATAGATAGAATAGATAAAGGAGAATAGAGGAGAATTAGAGGAGAATTAGGAGAATAGATGAAAGGAGAATAGAGGAGAATAGAGGAGAATAGATGAGAATAGAGGGATAATAGAGGAATAGAGGAGAATAGGAGGAATAGAGTATAGATAGAAGAGAATAGAGAGAATAGATGAGAATAGATGAAGGGAATAGAGGAGAATAGATGAAA
>NW_019957678.1:731765-737316 GCF_002910315.2 Salvelinus sp. IW2-2015 | reverse complement strand
CCAATGTCTCCATTGCAGTCCTATTGCAGTGTTCTCTGTACTTTACACAATCTCCATTTTAGGTATAACTCTGATTGCCTCTAAATCATCTACTCTGTCGTCCATCTGTTGAGATGTAGAGGCGTGTTTCTGTATCAGCCTCCAATTATTAGTTAATATTACATCACTCCATGTTGATTTTCTTCATCACTAACCATATTTATGTGTAAGAAAAGTTCAAATATCATCTTCATCGTGGTGATGTTCTTGAGCTTTTACTCTTAGTGCGACTTACTTGATGTGAGTATGTTTATACAACATCTACTCCCAATCGGTGATTTAGTATTCATCCACCTTTACTACTTATAAAGTTAACAACATGCTCCATAGAGTGGTGTTAGTGTTCTATCACTAGCACATCTAGAGTTCACAACATCTCCACTTGGTCGAATCTAGTGTGATTCAGTGCGAATCTACTATCTTATATGGTTTTGTGAGTTACATCATCCCCAAGTGTGATTTAGTTAATCATCAGCTACATAATGTTCTTGAGTTAGACAAATCGCCATAATACACACACACACACACTCTACTTTCTATTACGACATGAGCTATTGTATGATCGTTCTAATAACATACTCCATGAGTGACTATATGGTTTCTATACACTTAGCTACTACTAGTATGTTCAAATTCAAGCCTATGTCTCCATTGCCTCGTGATCATTAGTTTGCAGTCACACTTACATATTATAGGTTATCAAAACATTCTCTCCATTGGTGCATTTAGTATTCAGTCAACGACTATTAATAGTTAACTATTAGCGAGTCGCGCACTTGGTGAGTATTATGTCTTCATCACTCCCTAATTTATCAGTTACATACCATAACGTCCCATGTTGTGTATTCTAGTCTATCAACCCTACCTAAACTATAGTATATCTGGTTAGTAACTAATCTAACTCCATGCGTCACTATTCTGCGAACACAAACATGATCTCATGATTCAAATCTAGAATCACAAAAGCGTCACACTCTCTTCCTCATCTCTGGTCAACTTTAGTCTTTCACTCCCCCCCTTCATCTCTTCATGCTCTCTCTACTCCTCACACATCCCTTCAACTCGTAGCCAAGGGTGACACTATCTCTTCGTATCTTGCAAGAATACTAATCCTCTCCATTACTTTATAAAGTTATGCACAACACGACCAATCTGCGCGATATTATGGCTTTATTCTCGCGTTAATTGCCAATCATCACCCAATGAAGATACAATGTATAGTTTAACAATACGATACCTATGCGCAGAATCAGTGGTGATTTACTTGATTCATACAGACACTAACATTCCGTTTCATATATTACAGGCGTTGACATAATCCGTATCCAGTCTCCTCTCTATCGGCCACGTCATTCTCGTCTTACATCCGAGCCTTGGGAATGCATGTGGTCGCGTCTCAAAACCGTAGCAGGTAGAGATTTACTGTACATTACGGTGTCCATTGTCGACAGTCTTACCTCAGCAGGAGTTGCCGTAAGCAAACTGATATGCTGTGGTTTTGAGTGTAGAGATAATGAGACATGGCTTAGGGGATCGAAGCTCGTGTGTGATACGTTAACCTCCATACGGTAGGATGGTATCAGAAGTGTCCTCTTCATACTTTCATCAACACACCACACACGCACGCACACACGCACGCACACACCCACCACGCACGCACGCACACACACACACACACACACACACACACACACCCACACACACACGCACACACACATACACGCGACACACACACACCACACAACACACACAACACACACACACACACACACACACACACACACACACACCCACCACACCAACACGCACACACACATACACGCGCACACACACGCACAACACACACACACACACACACACACACACACACACACAACACACCACCCACACACACACACGCACACACACATACACGCGCACACACACACAACACACACACACACACACACACACACACACACACACACACACACACACACACACACACACACACACACACACACACACACACACACACACACACACACCACACACACACCACACACACACACACAACAACACACACACACACACACACTCATTAACTTCCTCTTTGATCAACACTTAAGCAGGAGAATTCCGGTCTTATTTCTCTGAAAATAATCTGGGTACCTATTTACATTGTCCAGAGCGACTAACAGTTAGTGCATTCATCTTAAGATGCTGTAGGTGGACAACCACGTATCCATTCATGTAAGTACATTATTCCTCAATAAAGTGCTATCAGCAAAGTCTGAGCAAGTAAGGGCTCTGTTATGATTAGATTGTCGGCACCGTGACACTTGGAATGAATTTCAGAACCATTTTATGTTCCAATGATAGAATGTAATGAAGCTATTTCTTCAACACTTCCTCATGACACCATAATAGTTGTGGCTAAATGTGTGTCTGAAGGCTGATGATGGAATGGACTGAATATATTCTAATGGTCACAGTTCAATTCTCTCATCTCCCTCGTCTGCAGAATCTTGACTTCATCTTTTTTTTTGTAAAAAACATTGCTCGTATGATTTACAAGTTCGATGTACCCTCAAAGACACCAGTTTGTGTTGAAACGTAATAGCACTGTAAGGAAAATAAAATCATTGTATATTTTTAAATGTGGACATTAGCAGGCGCTCTTATTCAGAGCGACTTAACAGTCAGTGCATTCAACTAAGGTAGACACATATCTCAGTCAAGAGCTACTGATGTGAACTAGCGGGAGACTTGGGCCGGGATTCATTTCCAGGCCACATTGTAGCGAGCTTGACATTCAAAGGTAATTTCCGACATCTGCAGCGTTACGTGAAGCCATCTCCGTGAACGCAGTAACACAGCCGGTAGAAGGTCAACAGACGGATTCAATCCCGTCCTTATACTTATTTTTCAAAACACGTCACTGTTTTGTCTCAATGTGTACAGTAAGTAAAACGCTTCCTGAAAAAAGTCGTTGAAGATGGTGTGAAACGACAAAACGCTCATTCGAAAATACTAACTAGCGCTTGTTAGCTTACAGCTACCGTCTGGTGTCCTCCGTTAAAGGCTGATATATTCCAGACTATTGGCTGATAACATGACAGCCTCCGTGCCTCGTTGACGGTCAGAGTGTGACTCCTGAGCTTGTTGTGCATGATGTATGATACTATCATGTATCACTATTATGTATCACTATCGTATCACTATCATGTATCACTATCATGTATCACTATCATGTATCACTATCATGTATCACTATTGTATCACATCATGTATCACTATCATGTATCACTATTATGTATCACTATTATGTATCACTATCATGTATCACTACATGTATCACTATCATGTATCACTATCATGTATCACTATCATGATCACTATCATGTATCACTATTATGTATCACATTATGTATCACTATCAGTATCACTATCATGTATACTACTGTATCACTATCATGTATACTATCATGTATCACTTATGTATCACTATCATGTATCACTATTATGTACACTAATTTTGATGACGAGATGCGGACGAGACCTATTGTACATACATGTTAATTACGCATGTAACAATGAGACCCTTGGGTTCACACTAAATATAAATCAGACTACTTACTGTAGTGACAATAAAGAACACAAATTGGATCAGTGCCTTAGAGATGTGGACCTGTTTTACTTGATTGATTTACAGTCAAAATGCTAAGATGCCTTGTTGCTCTGTAGATTCTTTCTGTTCTTTAAATTTCCAGAAGGTGCTCTGCTCCCTATAAAGTGGGGCCACTAAATAAAGGAAGAAGACAGTTTTACGGGGAAGGAGAAGGAAAGGAGAAATAGAGAGAGGAGAGAGGAGAGGGAGATAGAGAGAGAGGAGAATAGAGAAATGAGAGGCGAGAAGAGAAAGAGGAGAGGGGAATAGAGGAGAATAGAGGAGAATAGAGGAAAGAGGAGAGGAGAATAGATGAGAATAGAGGAGAATAGAGGAGAATAGAGGAGAAAAGATGAGAATATATGAGAATAGAGGAGAATAGAGGAGAATAGATGAGAATAGATGAGAATAGAGGAGAATAGATGAGAGGAGAATAGAGGAGAATAGAAGAGAATAGAAGAGAATAGAAGAGAATAGAGGAGAATAGAGGAGAATAGAAGAGAATAGAGGAAATGAGAATAGAGGAGAATAAAGGAAAATAGATGAAAGGAGAATAGAGGAGAATAGAGGAGAATAGAGGAGAATAGATGAAAGGAGAATAGAAGAGAATAGATGAGAATAGAAGAGAATAGAGGAGAATAGATGAAAGGAGAATAGATGAGAATAGATGAGAATAGTGGAGAATAGAGGAAAGTAGAGGAGAATAGAAGACAATAGATGAAAGGAGAATAGAGGAGAATTGAGGAGAATAGATGAAAGGAGAATAGAGGAGAATAGAGGAGAATAGAGGATAATAGATGAGAATAGAGGATAATAGATGAGAATAGAGGAGAATAAAGGAGAATAGAGGAAAATAGAGGAGAATAGATGAGAATAGAAGACAATAGATGAAAGGAGAATAGAGGAGAATTGAGGAGAATAGATGAAAGGAGAATATAGGAGAATAGAGGAGAATAGAGGAGAATAGAGGATAATAGATGAGAATAAAGGATAATAGAGGATAATAGAAGAGAATAGAAGATAATAGAGGAGAATAGAGGAGAATAAAGGAGAATAGATGAGAATTGATGAAAGGAGAATAGATGAAAGGAGAATAGAGGAGAACAGAGGAGAATAGATGAGAATAAAGGAGAATAGAGGTGAATAGATGACAGGAGAATAGAGGAGAATAGATGAGAATAGAGGAGAATAGATGAAAATAGAGGAGAATAGATGAAATGGAAATAGAGGGGAATAGAGGAGAATAGATTAAAGGAGAATAGAGGACAATAGAGGAGAATATAGGAGAATAGAAGAGAATAAAGGAGAGATGAGAATAGAAGAGAATAGATGAAAGGAGAATAGAGGAGAATATATGAGAATAGAGGAGAATAGAGGAAAATAGATGAAAGGAGAATAGAGGAAAATAGATGAGAATAGGCAGAAATATAGGAGAATAGATGAAGAAAATAGAGGAGAATAGATGAGAATAGAGGAGAATAGATGGAAGGAAATAGAGGGAGGAATAGATTAAAGGAGAATAGAGGAGAATAGAGGATAATAGAAGAGAATAGAGGATAATAGATGAAAGGAGAATAGAAGGAGAATAGAGGAGAATAGATGAGATAGATGAGAATAGAAGAGAATAGAAGAGAATAGATGAGAATAGAGGAGAATATAGAAGAATAAAGGAGGAATATAGGGAGAATAGAGGAATAGAGGAGAATAGAGGAGAATAGAGGAGAATGAGATGAGAATAGAGGAGAATAGAGGAGAATAGAGGAGAATAGAGGAGAATAGAGGAGAATAGAGGAGAATAGATGAAGAAGGAGGAATAGAAGGAATAGAGGAGAAATATATGAGAATAGAGGAGAATAGAGGAGA
>NW_019957678.1:715493-727787 GCF_002910315.2 Salvelinus sp. IW2-2015 | reverse complement strand
CGATAACATACGCACTATACACACACATGATAACATACGCACTATACACACACATGATAACATACGCACTATACACACACATACACATGGATTTTGTGTTGTAGATATGTGGTAGTAGAGTAGGGGCCTGCTGCCAAGCAGCAGCTAATGGGATCCATGTCTAATAAGCATTTTGATTAATCAAATTTCATTTAGGCCAACACACAAGTAGCCCACCAGAGCCCAAGAATGGCGTCCGTTTAGTCGAAACTTCAGTTGTTTGTGGAAGGAAATTAACAGTCACTCCTGGTACTTTTCAACTCTTGAAGGAAAAGCTAATCACAAACTGTAAGTTTGTACCAGACTACAAAAATATTTACAGAGCTGTATGATTCGGTTTTCATGGCTTTTGGGCTTTTACAAGCTACCCACAATTCCCCAGTGGTTTCTGACAAGAGACGCCACTGAAATGCTCTGTAAGCCCACCACGGATTTGAACATTTCAGGCAGCTTTCATAAACAACTAATTATTATATGGGGATGAAAAATATCATAACATTACTGTTTGCTCATCCCCTTTAATCTTGACGACTAAGATTTTGTTTGCGTTCCGTAATCTGTCGACAACACCATCGATGAGACCATTAGCCTTCATTCAACTGTCATTTGGATTCAAATGAGTCTGGAATGAGCATCGCAACGTATCCCAGGTTGTCAGAAAAAAAGAACAGTTGATTTTAATTAGCTTGATCAAAGCTTGAAGTATTATAGGACTATATTTAGAAATGTGAGAAATGTGATTAACTAGTGCTCTCTGGAGTGTTTCAGATTGTGTTTTGTCTGATTTGATGTTGATTGGTCCTCTTTCTTTACGCGGCATCATTGAAAAGGAAAGTCTTTTCATGAATGTGCTCACACTGGCTCATGGACATGGAAACACTCAGGAAAATTTGTGAGACATACAAAAAAAAAGGTTGGCATGGTTACATACAAAAACACACACATGGTTTCTCATAGTGTGTCATAGCTCTGAAAACACACACACACGCGCACTCAGAAATACATGTACAGAAACTAAAGTATGCACGCACGCACGCACGCACGCACGCACGCCACGCACGCACGCACGCACGCACGCACGCACGCACGCACGCACACACACACACACACACACACACACACACACAACACACACACCACACAAACACACACAACACACACACACACACACACACACACACACACACACACACACACACACACACACCACACACACACACACACGGCAGTGTCCTCGGCCGAAATAGAGTGGACAGGAGGTGTGTGATGATGTATGTTCTTCTTTTTGCTCCTCCAGAAGACCTGTCTACAGAGTGGACAGGTCTTCTGGAGGAGCAAAAGAAGAACATACATCATCACACACCTCCTGTCCACTCTATTTCGGCGAGGACACTGCCGTGTGTGTGTGTGTGTGTGTGTGTGTGTGTGTGTGTGTGTGTGTGTTGTGTGTGTGTGTTGTGTTGTGTGTTGTGTGTGTGTGTGTTGTGTGTGTGTGTGTTGGGTGTGTGTTGTGTGTGTGTTGTTGTGTTGTGTGTGTGTGTGTGTGGTGTGTGTGTGTGTGTTTATTCTTGTCATATGTGTGTGTGCTCTCTTGTGTGTTTACTTGCGTGCACGTGTTGTGTGTGTGTGCGTGCATACGTGTGCTCGTACATGTATTTCTGAGTGCGCGTGTTGGACTGTGTGTGTGTGTGTTTCAGAGCTATGACACTATGAGAAACCATGTGTGTGTTTTTGTATGTAACCATGCCAACCCTTTTTTTTTTGTATGTCTCACAAATATTCCTGAGTGTTTCCATGTCCATGAGCCAGTGTGAGCACATTCATGAAAAGACTTTCCTTTTCAATGATGCCGCGTAAAGAAAGAGGACCAATCAACATCAAATCAGACAAAACACAATCTGAAACACTCCAGAGAGCACTAGTTAATCACATTTCTCACATTTCTAAATATAGTCCTATAATACTTCAAGCTTTGATCAAGCTAATTAAAATCAACTGTTCTTTTTTTCTGACAACCTGGGATACGTTGCGATGCTCATTCCAGACTCATTTGAATCCAAATGACAGTTGAATGAAGGCTAATGGTCTCATCGATGGTGTTGTCGACAGATTACGKAACGCAAACAAAATCTTAGTCGTCAAGATTAAAGGGGATGAGCAAACAGTAATGTTATGATATTTTTCATCCCCATATAATAATTAGTTGTTTATGAAAGCTGCCTGAAATGTTCAAATCCGTGGTGGGCTTACAGAGCATTTCAGTGGCGTCTCTTGTCAGAAACCACTGGGGAATTGTGGGTAGCTTGTAAAAGCCCAAAAGCCATGGAAACCGAATCATACAGCTCTGTAAATATTTTTGTAGTCTGGTACAAACTGTACAGTTTGTGATTAGCTTTTCCTTCAAGAGTTGAAAAGTACCAGGAGTGACTGTTAATTTCCTTCCACAAACAACTGAAGTTTCGACTAAACGGACGCCATTCTTGGGCTCTGGTGGGCTACTTGTGTGTTGGCCTAAATGAAATTTGATTAATCAAAATGCTTATTAGACATGGATCCCCATTAGCTGCTGCCTTGGCAGCAGGCCCCTACTCTACTACCACATATCTACAACACAAAATCCATGTGTATGTGTGTGTATAGTGCGTATGTTATCATGTGTGTGTATAGTGCGTATGTTATCATGTGTGTGTATAGTGCGTATGTTATCGTGTGTGTGTATCCATGTGTCTGTGTCTGTGTGTGGGTTTCTCTTCACAGTCCCCGCTGCTCCATAAGGTGTATTTTTATCTGGTTTTTAAATCTGATTCTACTGCTTGAATCAGTTACCTGATGTGGAATAGAGATCCATGAAGACATGGCTCTATGTAGTATTGTGAGCCTCCCATAGTCTGCTCTGGACTTGGGGACTGTGAAGAGACCTCTGGTGGCATGTCTTGTGGGGTATGTATGGGTGTCCAAGCTGTATGCCATTACTTCTAACAGACAGCTCGGTGCATTCAACAATACCTCTCATAAATACAAGTAGTGACAAAGTCAATCTCTCTTCCACTTTGAGCCAGGAGAGATTGACTTGCATATTATTAATGTTAGCTCTCTGTGTACATCCAAGGGCCAGCCGTGCTGCCCTGATCTGAGCCAATTGCAATTTTACTAAGTCCCTCTTTGTGGCACCTGACCACAGGACTGAACAGTAGTCCAGGTGCGACAAAACTAGGGCCTGTAGGACCTGCCTTGTTGATAGTGCTGTTAAGAAGGTAGAGCAGTGCTTTATTATGGACAGACTTCTCCCCATCTTAGCTACTGTTGTATCAATATGTTTTGACCATGACAGTTTACAATCCAGGGTTACTCTAATCAGTTTAGTCACCTCAACTTGCTCAATTTCCACATTATTCATTACAAGATTAGTTGAGGTTTAGGGTTTAGTGAATGATTTGTCCCAAATACAATGCTTTTAGTTATTGAAATATTTAGGGCTAACTTATTCCTTGCCACACATTCTGAAACTAACTGCAGCTCTTTGTTAAGTGTTGCAGTGATTTCACCCGCTGTAGTAGCTGACGTGTATAGTGTTGAGTCATCCGCATACATAGACACACTGGCTTTACTCAAAACAGATCCAAACTTCTTGAGATCTCATTAGTAGTAGATCTTGAGCTCTGGGGTCTATACTGTATTTCCAAAGGCTTACATGACACCAATCAGAATAGGAAACTTTGCACAGTACAGCCAAATGAGTGAACTTTTTCATAAACAAAGTTGCCAATCAAACCAATCTTCTTACTGAATTTCCAAAAGCAATGACAACAGCAATCAGAATAGGAAATTGTGCACAGTACAATAGATTGCAGGAACCTTTTTATTGACACAGCCTAAAAACACCATGTTCAGTCATCTGTGGCTTCGACCCATAGCCGCAAGTCGTACAGTATACACAACTATAATTTTTATAAAATTATTATTATTATTTTATTCCTATTGTTATTGTTTTACTGTCAACATTACCATATAGGTGCAGTGTAATGTGTTGTTTTCACAGGGTCAGCCATAGTAGTACGATAGGTGCAGTGAAAAAGTGTGTTGTTTACAGGGTCAGCCATAGTAGTACGATAGGTACAGTGAAATGTGTTGTTTTACAGGGTCAAGCATACGTAGTAAGATAGGGATGTGAAATGTGTTGTTTTACAGGGTCAGCAAGTAGTATACCGAATAGGTCGCAGTGAATAGTGTTGTTTTACAGGGTCACCTATAGTAGTACGATAGGTACAGTGAATGTGTTGTTTTACAGGGTCAGCCCTAGTAGTACGATAGGTCAGTGAAATGTGTTGTTTACAGGGTCAGCCGTAGTTAGTACGATAGGTTACAGTGGAAAATGTGTTGTTTTACAGGGTCAGCCGTAGTAGTACGATAGGTACAGTGAAATGTGTTGTTTTACAGGGTCAGCGTAGTAGTACGCGCGCCCGGAGCAAAATTAGGGTTAAGAGTGCCTTGCTCAATGACAATCGAACCCAAAAAATGTCACCTTGTCAGCTTGGGTATTAGAACCTGCTACCTTCCTTTCGGTGATTGGCCTAACACTACGACCGTTAGCTACCTGCCACACATGATTGGTGTACTGAAACACATGGTGATAGATTTGATTTTGAAAAAACGGCTTAATTGCGAGCGATTTAATATTCCTGAGAAAAGACTGACACAAGTTAATTATTCCCAGACCTGAGGGTTTTCTTTTGATTCCAGCATCCATCCTGTCTCGTGGACGATAGCAAGGCGGTGGGTAGTGCCCACCGACTAACACTGGGTGTATGAGAAGAGGGAACAGACTGTTTTCGATGTTCACAACAAGCCGGCCTCCATGAAGGGAGGCTAAAGAGAGCGTATATTTTTCTTCACCCGCTAAGGCCTTGAAGAACGGAAAATAGCTTCAATTGACCAACTCACCACCATACCTTTCCTTGCAAGACACTTATAGTACCATTTGCTTACAATTGAAGTTTTTCAGAAATTACATGTATATAACGCAAGGAAGAGACATTACTGTAATATACATTAGGTATAGAAATCTTGGACTGTGCGTCACGCAACCAGCGGGATGTCAATGAAAGGTTCTGTACGGACAAAAGGTATTTGAACAGTTTACACTTTTTGCCTGGCTCTTAGGAGGATGATAAGGGCGTGCTTGGTTGGGAGGAACTAGAAGCAAAGCAACCAGTCTCTCATGGTCCATTACAAACACCTTGTCCCTGGAATAGATGAGGTATAGTTGCTTTCTGTTCCCTTGATGCTTTCTCTTACAGTGCTATCTCCATTATCGTGTTTCCACCTGTACAAGTGCCTATCTCCATTATCGTGATTTCACCTGTACAGTGCTTATCTCCCATTATCGTTGATTCACCTGTACAGTGCTATCTCCATTATCGTGATTCACCTGTTACAGTGCTATCTCCATTATCGTGATTCACCTGTACAGTGCTATCTCCATTATCGTGATTCACCTGTACAGTGCTATCTCCATTATCGTGTTTCACCACCAATCTGCCATCCCTGTCCACAACGCCCTAGCAAAACCCAAGCTTACTTGATGGTAATAGCATTCACCGTTCCCCGTAGTGGACGGTTCTGACATAATCTCCTGACGTTTTGCTAACCTGGACGGACGTTTAATTTCTCAGTGGATCTTGAGTGAGCTGGCTGAGGAGAAAGGGAGGGCGACTGACGACTATAGTAGAGAAGCTTTTTACAGCTCTGTGTCTTCCCGTCTCTAATAAAACCCATAATAACACATCTCCCACAATGCCACAGGAGTGTTTACTGATGGTCTTCTAAAAAAGGGGTCATTCAACCTGAAAAAATAAGTAATTATTTTTCTCTTTATTTCTCTGCCTTTTGTTATTTCAGTGTGTAAACACAGTGTCAACACTGCTGACAGCTCAAATCTGCATCTGGGTTCAACAGAGCCATAGGAGAGAGGAGACGGTGGTTAAATAAAAACATAGCTGYCGCGTTTATTTTCAAACCGACATTAAAACCCACACAAATGAATACAATTAACCCTGTTGGCCAGTTACGTTTACAGTCTCTTTGCTGCCTGAGACACCTGCCACTAAAAAAGGTAGCACTTATTTGATATTTTTAGGCTCCAAATGATTTTGTGCCGAACCCAAACATCACTGAGGTGATATGATAAATGAGCTGCTATGGGAGAGGAAGGCAGGGAGGGAGGGAGGATAGARAGGGAGAACATTTTTCTTCTTCCCTCCTTGTGTTTTTCTTCCATCGTTTATCTGCAGAGTTCAAAAGCTGTGGTCAGTGTGTGTGTCTGCGGGGATTCCCCTCACTTGACCCCATGTGTGCACACACAATTGTCTGTGTGTGTGTGTGTGTGTGTGTGTCTACTCTGCGTGTGTGTGCTCTATGCAAAATATTTTTTCTAGTGAAACAAACAAGAAATAATACAAAAAAACAGGAAACTTGAGCGTGCATAACTATTCACCCCCCAAATTCAATACTTTGTAGAGCCACCTTTTGCAGCAATTACAGCTACAAGTCTCTAGGGATATAAGCTTGGCACATCTAGCCACTGGGATTTTTGCCATTCTTCAAGGCAAAACTGCTCCAGCTCCTTCAAGTTGGATGGGTTCCTGCTGGTGTACAGCAATCTTTAAGTCATACCACAGATTCTCAATTGGATTACGTCTGGGCTTTGACTAGGCCATTCCAAGACATTTAAATGTTTCCCTTAAACCACTCGAGTGTTGTTTTAGCAGTATGCTTAGGGTCATGTCCTGCTGGAAGGTGATCCTCCGTCCAGTCGTCAAATCTCTGGAAGACTGAAACAGGTTTCCCTCAAGAATTTTATTATTTATTTTTTTCTGGCCACTTTTTGTTTCTGCCACTCTTCCATAAAGCCCAGCTCTGTGGAGTGTACAGCTGAAAGTGGTCCTATGGACAGATACTCCAATCTCTGCTTTGGAGCTTTGCAGCTCCTTTAGGGTTATCTTTGGTCTCTTTATTGCCTCTCTGATTAATGCCCTGCGTGCCTGGTCCTTGWGTTTTGGTGGGCGGYCMTCTATTGGCAGGTTTGTTGTGGTACCATATTCTTTCMATTTTTTAATAATGGATTTAATGGTGCTCCGTGGGATGTTCAAAGTTTCTGATATTTTTTTAGAACTCAACCCTGATCTGTATTTCTCCACAACCTTGTACCTGACTTGTTTGGTCTTCATGGTCTTCATGGTGCCGCTTGCTTAGTGGTGTTGCAGACTCTGGGGCCTTTCAGAACAGGTGTATATATACTGAGATCATGTGACACTTAAATAAAGTCCACCTGTGTGCAATCTAACTAATTATGTGACTTCTGAAGGTAATTGGTTGCACCATATCTTAKTTAGGGGCTTCATAGCAAGGTGGTGAATACATATGCACGCACCACTTTTCTGTTTTTTATTATTTTTTATTTTTTAAAACAAGTAATTTTTTTTCATTTTACTTCACCAATTTGGACTATTTTGTGTATGTCCATTACATGCAATCCAAATAAAAATACATTTAAATTACAGATTGTAATGCAACAAAATAGGATACACACCAACACACTACTGTTCAAAAGTTGGGGGTCACTTAGAAATGTCCTTGTTTTTTAAAGAGAAGCACATTTTCTGTCCATTAAAATTACATCAAATTGATAAGAAATACAGTCTAGACATTGTTAATATTGTAAATTACTATTTGTAGCTGGAAAAGGCCGTTTTTTTTATGGAATATCTACATAGGCGTTCAGAGGCCCATTATCAGCAACCATCACTCCTGTGTTCCAATGGCTCGTTGTGTTAGCTAATCCAAGGTTATCATATTAAAAGGCTCATTTATCATTAGAAAACCATTTTGCAATTATRTTAGCACAGCTGAAAACTGTTGTGCTCATTAAAACTGGCCTTCTATAGACCAGTTGAGTATATGGAGCTTCAGCGTTTGTGGGTTCCATTACAGGCTCAAAATGGCCAGAAACAAAGACATTTATTTTGAAACTCGTCAGTCTATTCTTGTTCTGAGAATGAAGGATATTCCATGCGAGAAATTGCCAAGAAGCTGAAGATCTCGTATAACGCTGTGTATTACTGCCTTCATAGAACATGGCTCTAACCAGGATAGAAAGAGGAGTGGGAGGCCCCGGTGCACAACTGAGCAAGAGGACAAGTACATTAGAGTGTCTAGTTTGAGAAACAGATGCCTCACAAGTCCTCAACTGGCAGCTTCATTAAATAGTACACACCAAACACCAGTCTCAACGTAAACAGTGAAGAGGCGACTCCAGGATGCTGGCCTTCTAGGCAGGGTTCCTCTGTCCAGTGTCTGTATTCTTTTGCCCAACTTAATATTTTMTTTTTATTGGCCAGTCTGAGATATGGCTTTTTCTTTGCAGGTCTTGCCTATGCCACTCGGCCATCGCTCATCGATGAATTGTTAGATTACTTGTTAGATATTACTGCACTGTCGGAACTAGAAGCACAAGCATTTCGCTACACTCACATTAACATCTGCTAACTATGTGTATGTGACCAATACAATTTGATTTGATTTGATTTGATTTGAATTTGAGCCGTTGAATTGCGACTTCACTTTGTCTCAGCACAGTGTTCTTCAATGTACCCTTAACCTCACTACGCCACACAACACTTCTGCAGACAAGATACAAGATAACAACACAAGAACACCTTCCGAGAAGACAATATGCAGCTTGCCATGATGTATCCCCAGAGTAAACACAAGCAACACCGAAACATCCATCAAACCCAAGCCAATCTAACTCTACACAGGACAGTTGTAGTGGAGTAACACACAAGTCTTTAAACTCATATATCCCTCCACAGGGCCCTAGTTGGCGGAGCGTAGGGATATGAACGTTACCTTGGCAGTGACAGGGCCAACCAGGAGAGCTGTATTAACTTAGAGCCCAGGGTGACGGATGGAGTAGAGACATTGTGTTGAACAGGAGCTCTTCAAACCCTGTTGTCGGTTTTCTACTGTTTGACCGGCTGTATACACTTCGTGCTGTTAACGTTAACACTGAGGAGAGAGGTGCCATCTCAAATGTTACCTCTCTCACCGTGGATTCAATTCATAATGATGGAGAGGTTTGAGAGGTAGAACATTTAAAGTGTGTGTGTTTGAAGAGTGTGTGTGTTTGAAGTGTGTGTGTGTGTGTGTGTGTGTGTACAGTTTTGCCACTGTAGTGTTTTCATGTTGACGTTTTAGTTAATTGTGTTTTCACTTTATGGGCTCTGTACATATGTATCTGTTCATGCCTGCAGTGTAATTGTGTGGGAGTATTCACATATTTGTTTATGTTTGCTTTTTTATGTTTGTCAATAATAGTTTATGTTTATGTGTGTGTGCATGTTTGTGTGTGTGTGTGTGTGTGCGTGTGCGTGTGCGTGTGCGTGTGCGTGCGCGTGCGTGCGTGTGCGTGTGCGTGTGTGTGTGTGTGTTGACTCCCTTTCATTAACGATGTGTCAGTAATCAGATCAGTGTGCGTGAGGAGGCGGAGCGAGCGTCTGACTCATGACTCACACCCTCACCATGACGATGACCCGGGTCACCGTCGCTCCGCCGCACGGCAATTAAGAGGGAGGCGGGTCACCTCTGAGTCAGCCTGTAGAAAAGGGTTCTGCTGTCAAGGCAGGATTTTCATAAACAGAGCAGGCCGTTTTCAAGGCTCCCACCGTGGCTCTATCTTATTAGGCCCTGGCTATCAACCTCAGTGACTGTGTGTGTGTGTGTGTGTGTGTGTGTGTGTGTGTGTGTGTGTGTGTGTGTGTGTGTGTGTGTGTGTGTGTGTGTGTGTGGTGTTTGTGTGTGTGTGTGTGTGTGGTGTGTGGTGTGTGTGTGTTGTGTTTGTGTGTGTGTGTGTGTGTGTGTGTGGCTAACACACAGTCACGCCGACAGGGCCTCTAATGATCCCCCTTCCCTGCGCTCCCTCTCACCATCTCATATTTCCTTGTGTCCTCTTTCAGTCTTTCCTTTCCCTCTCTATTTCTCCTCATTTTGTTCTTTCCACCCTCTCTCTCCATCCCTCTCTCCATCCCTCTCTTCATCTCTATCTCCATCCCTCTCCCATCCCTCTCTCCATCCCTCTCTCCATCTCTCTCTCCACCTTCTCGTCCACTCTCTCTCCATCTCTTCTCTCCAATCTGCTCTCTGCTATCCCTCTTCTCCATCCCTCTCTCCATCTCTCTCTCCATCCCTCTCTCATCCTCTCTCCATCTCTCTCTATCCATCCCTCTCTCCATCTCTCCTCTCCATCCTCTCTCCCATTTCTGTCTCATCCCTCTCTCATGCTCCTCTCTCCATCCCTCTCATCCATCCTCTCTCCATCTTCTTTCCATCCTCTTTCCATCCCTCTCTCCATCCTCTCTCCATCCTCTCTCTCCATCCCTCTCTCCATCTCTTTCCTCATCCAATCACTCTCTCATCTCTCTCTCCTCCCTGCTCTCATCTCTCTCACCATCCCTCTCTCCGTCTCTCTCTCCGTCCCTCTCTCCCGTCTCTCTCTCCATCCTCCTCCATCCCTCTTTCCATCCTCTCTCCATCTCTCTCTCATCCTATCTCCATCCTCTCTCCGTCATCTCTCCTCATCTCCATCTCTCCTCTCCCATTCTCTCCTCTCCCGTCTGCTCTCGTCCGTCTCTCTCTCCATAATGAAGTATCTCTAACCTAGTGAGTATCTAACTAGTGAGTACCTAACTAGGCTAACTAGTGAGTAGTACTGTGAGTAATCTAACTAGTGAAAGTATCTAACTATGAGTATCGAACTAGCTAACTAGTGAGTATCTACTAGTGAGTAGCTAATAGTGAGTAGCTAAACTAGTGAGTACTAACTAGACAACTAGTTGAGTATCTGAACTAGTAGTAGCTAACTAGGTGGTATCTAAACTAGCTAACTAGTTGATATCACTAGTAGTACTCTAGAATCTATGAGTGAGTCGCTAACTAGCTAACTAGTGAGTATCCTACCTATGAGTAATCTGACACTAGCTAAGTACACTGAGTGGAGTAACTAACTAGTGATATCTAACTAGCTAACTATGTGAACTAGGTAGCTTAACTAATATCACGCTAACTAGTGAGTACTCTAACTAGTGAGAGGTAGGTACTACGTAGTGATAACAATGCTGAGTATACTAGTACGTCATCTAGACTAGTGAGTCATATGAATACTAAGTGAGATTACGTGAGTATCAACGTGAGTAACTAACTAGTGGAGTATCTAACTAGCTAACAGGAGTATCTCTACGAGACTAGTGAGTCAGTACCTAGTGAGAGGCACTAGTGATACTCTAAGCTAGTACTAAACTATGTGAGTAGTCAGTATAACTAGTGAGTAGCTAACGAGTGAAGTATCTAAACTAGACTAAACTAGTGATAGCTAACAGAGATAAGCTAAGTAGTGTATTAATATGAGTATCTAATCGAGCCTAACAATAGTGGAGTAACTAGAAAGCTAACATAGTGAAGTACGTAACTAGGTGAGTTTAATAGCTAACTAGTGAGAGTATCTAACTAGTGAATCTGACTAGCTAACTAGTGAGTATCTAACTAGTGAGTATGCTAACCTAGAACTTAACTAGTGATATGCTACTAGTGAGTAGCTAGACCTAGTGAATTATATCTAGTAGCAACTAGTGAATAGCTAACTAGTGAGTACTACTAGAATATCTAACTAGCTACTAGTGAAGTATGCTAACTAGTGAGTAGCTAAATCTAGTGAGTAGATAACTAGTGAGTAATCTGAATAGTGAGTAGCTAACTAGTGAGTATCTAAACTAGCTAACTAGTGAGTATCTAACTAGTGAGTAGCTAACTAGTGGAATATCTAACTAGCGCTAACTAGTGGGTATCTAACTAGTGAGTACTAACTAGTGAATATCTAACTAGCTAACTAGTGAGTATCTAACTAGTAAGTAGCTAACTAGTGATATCTGAAATAGTGACTAAGGCTAAACTAGTGATATCTAACTAGCTACTAGTGAGTATCTAAACTAGTGAGTAGCTAAACTTAGTGAGTACTAACTAGTGAGTATCTAATACTAACTAGTGAGTATCTAACTAGTGAGTATCTAACTAAGCCTAACTAGTGAGTCATCTAACTAGTGAGTAGCTAACTAGTGAATATCTAACTAGCTAACTGTGGAGTAGCTAAACTAGTGGGAAGTAAGCTAACTAGAATATCTAACTAGCTAACTAGTGAAGTAATCT
>NW_019957678.1:697993-710493 GCF_002910315.2 Salvelinus sp. IW2-2015 | reverse complement strand
TTTAAGTGTCAACATGATCTCAGTATATATACACCTGTTCTGAAAGGCCCCAGAGTCTGCAACACCAACTAAGCAAGCGGCACATGAAGACCATGAAGACCAAACAAGTCAGGTACAAGGTTGTGGAGAAATACAGATCAGGGTTGAGTTCTAAAAAATATCAGAAACTTTGAACATCCCACGGAGCACCATTAAATCCATTATTAAAAAAGTGAAAGAATATGGTTACCACAACAAACCTGCCAATAGAGGACCGCCCACCAAAACACAAGGACCAGGCACGCAGGGCATTAATCAGAGAGGCAATAAAGAGACCAAAGATAACCCTAAAGGAGCTGCCAAAGCTCCAAAGCAGAGATTGGTAGTATCTGTCATAGGACCACTTTCAGCTGTACCTCCACAGAGCTGGGCTTTATGGAAGAGTGCCCAGAAAAAAAAAGTGGCCAAGAAAAAAATAATAATAAATTCTTGAGGGAAACCTGTTTAGTCTTCCAGAGATTTGAGACTGGGACGGAGGATCACCTTCCAGCAGGACAATGACCCCTAAGCAACTAGGCTAAAACACACTCGAGTGTTTTAAGGGGAAACATTTAAATGTCTTGAAATGGCCTAGTCAAAGCCCAGACCGTAATCCAATTGAGAATCTGTGGTATGACTTAAAGATTGCTGATACACCAGCAGGAACCCATCCAACTGAAGGAGCTGGAGCAGTTTTGCCTTGAAGAATGGGCAAAAATCCAGTGGCTAGATGTGCCAAGCTTATATCCCTAGAGACTTGTAGCTGTAATTGCTGCAAAAGTGGCTCTACAAAGTATTGATTTGGGGGGTGAATAGTTATGCACGCTAAAGTTCCTGTTTTTTTGTATTAATTCTTGTTTGTTTCACTAGAAAAATATTTTGCATAGAGACAACACACGCAGAGTAGTACACACACACACACACACACACACAGACAATTGTGTGTGCACACATGGGGTCAAGTGAGGGGAATCCCCGCAGACACACACACTGACCACACTTTTGAACTCTGCAGATAAACGATGGAAGAAAACACAAGGAGGGAAGAAGAAAAAATGTTCTCCCTTTCTATCCTCCCTCCCTCCCTCCTTCTCTCCCATAGCAGCTCCATTTATCAATCACCTCAGTGATGTTTGGGTTCGGCATAAAATCATTTGGAGCCTAAAAATATCAAATAAGTGCTACCTTTTTTAGTGCAGGTGTCTCAGGCAGCAAAAGAGACTGTAACGATAACTGGCCAACAGGGTTAATTGTATTTTTGGTGTGGGTTTTAATGTCGGTTTGAAAAAATAACGCGACAGCTATGTTTTTATTTAACCACCGTCTCCTCTCTCCTATGGCTCTGTTGAACCCAAGATGCAGATTTGAGCTGTCAGCAGTGTTGACCACTGTGTTTACACACTGAATAACAAAAGGCAGAGAAATAAAGAGAAAAATAATTACTTATTTTTTCAGGTTGAATGACCCCTTTTTAGAAGACCAGCAGTAAACACTCCTGTGGCATTGTGGGAGATGTGTGTTATTATGGGTTTTATTAGAGACGGGAAGACACAGAGCTGTAAAAAGCTGCTCTACTATAGTCGTCAGTCGCCTCCCTTTCTCCTCAGCCACTCACTCAAGATCCACTGAGAAATTAACGTCCGTCCAGGTTAGCAGAACGTCAGGAATTAATGTCAGAACCGTCACTACGGGAACCGTGATGGCTATTACCATCAAAGTAAGCTTGGGTTTTGTAGGGCGTTGTGGACAGGGATGGCAGTTGGTGTGAAACACGATAATGGAGATAGACTGTACAGGTGAATACGATAATGGAAGATAGCACTGTAGCAGGTGAATCACGAATAATGGAGATAGCACTGTACAGGTTGAATCACAATAATTGAATAGCACTGTAACAGGTGAATCACAATAATGGAGATGCACTGTAACAGGTGAATCACGATAATGGAGATAGCACTGTAACAGGTGAATCACGATAATGGAGATAGCACTGTACAGGTGAATCAACGATAATGGGAGATAAGCACTGTACAGGTGAAATCACGATAATGGAGATAGGCACTTGTACAGGTGGAAACACGATAATGGAGATAGCACTGTAAGAGAAAGCATCAAGGGAACAGAAAGCAACTATACCTCATCTATTCCAGGGACAAGGTGTTTGTAATGGACCATGAGAGACTGTGTTGCCTTTGCTTCTAGTTCCTCCCAACCAAGCACGCCCTTAATCATCCTCCTAAGAGCCAGGCAAAAAGTGTACACTGTCAAATACCTTTTGTCCGTTACAGAACCTTTCATTGACATCCCGCTGGTTGCGTGACCACAGTCCAAGATTTCTATACCTAAATGTATATTAACAAATGTCTCTTCCTTGGCGTTATATACATGTATTTCTTGAAAAACTTCATTGTAAGCAAATGGACGATAAGTGTCTTGCAAGGAAGGTTATGGTGGTGAGTTGGTCAATTGAGCTATTTTCCGTTCTCAGGCCTTAGCGGGTGAAGAAAATATACCTTCTCTTTAGCCTCCCTTCAGGAGGCCGGCTTGTTGGAACATGAAACAGTCTGTTCCTCTCGTTTCCTCAATACACCCAGTGTTAGTGGTGGGCACTACCCACCGCGCCTTGCTAATCGTCCACGAGACAGGATGGATGCTGGATCAAAAGAAACCCTCAGGTCTGGGAATAATTACTTGTGTCAGTCTTTTCTGCAGGAATATTAAATCGCTCGCAATTAAGCCGTTTTTCAAAAAATCAATCTATCACCATTGTGTTTCAGTACACCAATCATGTGTGGCACGGTAGCAACGTTCGAGTGTTAGGCCAATCACCGAAAGGAAGGTAGCAGGTTCTAAATACCCAAGCCTGACAAGGTGACATTTTTTGGGTTCGATTGTCATTGAGCAAGGCACTCTTAACGCCCTAATTTTGCTCCGGGCGCGCGTACTACTACTGCTGACCCTGTGTAAGAACATATTCAGGGCAGTTTCACTGTCCTATCGTACTACTACGGCTGAACCCTGTAAAACAACACATTTTCACTGTACCTATCGTACTAACTACGGCTGACCTGTAAACAACACATTTGGTTCACTGTACCTACTCGTACTACTGAGGGCTGACCGCTGTAAATACAATCGACATTCACTGTACCTATACGTACTCCACTATTATTGTGACGCCTGTAAAACAACACTATTTTCACCGACCTATTGGTATCTACTGTGCTGACCCTGTAATACACGAACACATTTCACAGTCCACCTATTTTCTGTACTTTACGTAGTTGGTTCTTGACCACTGGTAAAACAACACAATTTCCAAACTGTACCTATCGTACTACTATGGCTGACCCTGTAAACAACACACTGTTTTCAACGTGCACCTATCGTACTACTTATGGCTGACCCTGTGGAAAACAACACATTTAGTTCTTACTCACCTATATGGTGAATGTTGACAGTAAAACAATAACAATAGGAATAAGAATAATAATAATAATTTTATAATAAATTATAGTTGTGTATACTGTACGACTTGCGGCTATGGGTCGAAGCCACGAGATGATCTGAAATTTAAGTGTTTTAGGCTGTGTTCAATAAGGAAAGGTTCCTGCAATCTTTGTATCTGTGCACAATTTTCCTATTTTCTCGATGCTGTTTGTCATTTGCGGTTTGGAAATTCAGGTAAGAAGCATTTGGTGGTTGAGGTTTTGGCAACTTTGTTGTTAGGTGAAAAAGTTCACTCACTTTGGCGGTACTGTTGCAAAGTTTTCCTATTCTGATTGGTGTCCATGTAAGCTTGGGGAAAATACAGTTAGACCGCCAGATCTTCAGAGATTTCTACTACTTAATGAGATCTCTTCAGAGTTTGGATCTGTTTTGAGTAAAGCCAGTGTGTCTATGTATGCCGGAGACTTCAGGGACAACTAATCACGCTCAGGGCTACTACAGCGGGTGACAATCACTGCACACTTAACAAAGAGCTGCAAAGTTTGGTTCAGAATGTGGGGCAAGGAAATAAGTTTAGCCCTAAATATTTCAAATAATAAAGCATTGTATTTGACAAATCATTCACTTAAACCTAAACTCACTAAATCTTGTAATGAATAATGTGGAAATTGAGCATAGTATGAGGTGACTAAAAACTGATTAGAGTAACCTGGATGTAAACTGTCATGGTCAAAACATATTGAATACAACAGTACGCTGGGAGTTAATGGGAGAGTCTGTCCATATAAGCACTGCTCCTACCTTCTAACAGCACTATCAACGTTCAGTGTCTCGAGTTTGGTTGTTGTTTGCTGAGGTGGTGGGTTCGGTTTGTCGGTTTGCTCGGGCGTTCTGTGGGGGTGGGGCAGGAGGGGTTTGGTTTGTTGGAGGGGATTTTAGTGGATGGTAGCGAGAGGGGGGCCTGCGAGGATGTTGTATGTCTTATTTGGTTTGGTGGTTGTTGGTGTGTCGTGTAAGTTCTTTGGTTTGGGGTCCTGGGTGGTTTTGGTGCTTGGGGTTGGGTTAGAGTTGTTTGGGTGGGTGTCGCTTGTTTTGGTTACTTATTGTCTGGTTGGTAGTTTGAGTATGGGAGGATAGTGTGAGATTTTGTTGTTTTTGTTTTTTCAACACAGGTTTTTTTTCATTGTGAGTTTGTTGTGGGTCTGTTGTTCATGTGGTTTATATGTGTTTTTGGTTCGTTTGGTGAGGTGTTCTTATGTGTGTGAAAAGTGGTCTGTTTAGGCGGTTCGCGCAACATTTTTGTAGTACTAGTTTTTGTTAGGAGTGGTGGTGTGTTGGGTTGTTTTTGGGGTTTTTCGTTGGAGTTTTGTGTTATGAAGTAGTAGTTTGTATTTTTTGGTTTGTTTAGGTTTAGTAGTTGTTTTCTTTTCTGTTTTGTTAGTGTCGTTTTTGTCTTGTAGCGCTGGGTGTTTCGTGTGGGTGTTTGGTGCTTTTTTGGGTTCATGGGTGGGGGTGTGGTTTGTGGTTGTTTTGGGGGTTTGGTTGGTGTTTTTTTGGTTTTGGGTTGTTGGGGGTGGTTTTTTTGGGTGGTTAGGCAAGGTCCTACATGGCCCTAGTTTTTGTCTGCCACCTGGACTACTGTGGTCAGGTGCCATCAGGAAGAGGGAACTTGGGAGTAACCAATAATGGCATTGGCTCAGTCAGGGCAGCAACGGCTGGCCCTTGATGTCACACATAGATGCTAACATTAATGAATATTGTCAAGTCAATACTCTCTGGGCGGTCAACAGGGAAGTATGATAGAATTGACTTTGTCAACTACTTGTATTTATGATGTTAGGTATTGGTTGAATGCGACCGAGTCTTTGTCTGTTAGAAGCTAAAGGCATACAGCTTGGACACTCCATACATTACAACTCACAATGACATTGCACCAGAGGTCTCTTCACCGTCCCCAAGTCCAGAGCAGAACTATGGGAGGCTCACATATACTACATAGAGCCATGTCTTCATGGATTCTATTCCCACATCAAGGTAACTGATTCAAGCAGTATACTCAGATTTAAATACCGAGATATTTATAGTGTACATCCTTTATGTTGTAGCTCCGTGGGACTGTGAAGAGAAACCCACACACTAGACACAGGACACAGACTTTACATTAGGATAATTTCACACAACACTGATATATCATAATACGCACTTTATCATTATGTTGGTTCACACACATGAGTATAAATTACGCCACATATACAAGTTCACACATACACCAGGTGGATTTTGTGTTGTGAGAATTTGGTGTAGTTATGTGTAGGGGCTGCGCAAGGCAGCAGCTATGTTGGGATTCCATGTCTATTTATTACGCATATTTTTGATTAATCAAATTTCATTTTAGTGTCACACACAAGTATCCCACTCTGATAGACTCCAAATATTGTGCGTACGATTTAGTCGAAGACTGGCCATGGTGTGTTTGTGGAAGGATAAATAACAGTTCTACTCCTGTGTTATCTTTTGTTCATCTCTTGAGGAGATTTTTGATTGCTATTTCACTTTTAAACTGTTACAGTTTGTTACCAGACTACAATAATATTTTTTTACAGAGTCTGTATGATTCGTTTCCTGGCTTTATGGGCTTATTATTACAATGTCTACCTCACAGATTTCCTCCAGTGGTTTCTGTACACAGTTAGACTGCCATGTATAATGCCTCTGAAGGCCGCACCACGGATGTTTGAACATTTTCAGGCAGCTTTCATAAACAACTAATTATGATATGGGATGAAGATATCATTAATTACATTCTGTTTGCTTCATCCCTTTAATCTTGACGACTTAAGATTTTGTTTGCGGTGCTTACGTAATCTGTCTCGACAACACCCATCTGGCATGAGACCATTAGCCTTCCATTCACTGTCATTTGGATTCAAATGAGTCTGGAATGAGCAATACGCAATCGGTATCCTTCAGGTTGTTCAGATAAAAAAGAACAGTTTGATTTATAGAGCTTGATTCAAAAGCTTGAAGTTTTATGAGGACTATATTTAGTTTGTAAAATGTTGAGATAATGTGATTAACTTAGTGCTCTCTGGAGTGTTTTTCAGATTGTGGTTTTGTCTGATTTGATGTTGATTGGTTCCCTCTGTCGTTTACGGCGGCATCATTGAAAGGAGAGGAGTCTGTTTCTATGATGTGCTCCACACTTGGCTCATGGTACATTTGAGTACAACTTAGTGAAATATTTGTGAGACTACAAAATATAAAGGGTTGCTATGGGTTTCTACAAACACACACATGCGTTTTTTTCTCAGTGTCAATAGCTCTTTGGAATTCACATCACATCACTTGTCGTCACGTCAGAAAGGTGAGCATTGTAACTAGAACTAAGATGATTGTCTTTGTCCGCAAATTGCACGCACACACTAATCTTAGATCACACACACACCATTTTTCACACACACACATTTTCCACACACGACACAATTTGTTTTTTCACATTCACACAACACTATCAACCACACACATCCACACATTTTTCCATCACACACACACACAATCACAGCTATCCATTTGTATTCTTTTTTCACACACACACACTACACACTAAGCCACACACACACCACACATATTTTTCACACACACCAGCACACACACACACTCACACACACACACAGCACACCACACATCACGGCAGTGTCCTCGCCGAAATAGAGTGGACCCAGGAGGTGTGTGATTGATGTATGTTTCTTCTTTTTTGGCTCTCCAGAAGACCTGTCTACAGAGTGGAACAGAAGGACAAGAGGGGGTCACCGGTCAATCTGAGACTTTACTTTTTATTGTTTGTGTGTGACAGCGTGTGTGTTGTGTTCCAGTTCACATCCTACCTCCTACGCCTTCTCAACTCTGTAGTTCCGATTGCCGTCGAGACTTTGGGCCGCTTCCTCCTTCCCATCTGCCCCGGCCCGCCCTGACGTCCCCAGGCGGCAAGCTCTGACATGCGCGTTGCCGCTGGTGATGGATGACTCTGCGCTGAGTTTTCAATTGTCGAGTGTTGCTCGGTTGCTACCTGCCCTGTACAGTGTGTCCCTGTCTGAGAATCACAGCAGGTTGTTTTTTGTCTTTTGTTTCCTTTTAGTTTTTTTTGTGTTTTTTTTTTTTTTTTTTTTTTTTATGTGTTTTTTAGTTTAGGTTTCTTCCTCTCCTCCTCCTCTCTTTCTTCCTTATTCTCATCTCTCCTCTGGTATTCTCCTCTAATTTCCTGCTATTCTCTCTATTCTCATACTATTTCAATCTTTATTATTCCCTCTATTCTCCTCTAAATTCTCCTCTATTCTCTCTATTCTCTTTCATTATTCTCCTCGTATTCTCCTTTCATCTATTCCTCTTCTAATTTCTTCTATTCTCCTGCTATTCTCCTGTAATTCCTGCCTTTCATCCTATTCTCCTCTATTCTCCTCTATTCTCCTCTATTCTCTCTCTATTCTCATCTATTCTCCTCCTAATTCTTCCTCTATTCTCCCTCTATTCTCCTTCCTCTATTCTCCTCTATTCTCCTGCGTATTCTCCTCTAATTCTCCCGTTCATCTATTCTCCCTATTCTCATTATTTCTCTCTATTCTCCTCTATTCTCCCTATTCGGTCCTTTCATCTATTCTCTCTATTCTCATCTATTCTCCTTTCATCTAATTCTCTTCTATTCCTCTTCTATTCTCACTCTATTCTGCCTCTAATTCTCCTCTAATTCTCATATGATTCTCTCTATTCCTCCTCTATTCTCTTCATCTATTCTCCTCTATTTCTCCTCTATTCCTCCTCTGATTCTCGGCTCTATTCTCCTCTATTTTCTCTCTTTCTCATCTTATTCTCTCTATTCTCCTCTAGTTCTCCTTCAGTCTATTCTACCTTATCTCCCTTTATTCTTCTATATTCTCCTCTATTCTCATCTATTCTCTTCTATTTCTCCTTCTAATTCTCATCTATTCTCATCTATTCTCCTCTATTTTTCTCCTCTATTCTCCTTTCATCTATTCATCCTCTATTCTCTTCCTATTAATCCTCTATTCTCCTCTATGTTCTTCCTTTTAATCTATTCTTCCCTTTATTCTCCTTCCATCTTTTTCCTCTTATTTCTCATCTATTCTCCTTATTTTCTTTCTTTCATCTATTCTCCCTATATTCTTCATCTATTTTTCTGCTATATTCTCCTTTCATCTATTTTCCTCTATTCTCCTCTAGTTCTCATAATATTCTCCTCTATTTCCTCTTTCATCTTTATTCTCTTCTATTCTCATCTCCTCCTTTTTCTCTTCTATTCCTCCTATATTCTCCTCTATTGTCCTCTATTCTCCTTTAATCTATTCTCCTTATTCCCCTCTATTTCCATTTCATCTATTCTCCTCTATTTTTCTCTATTCTCCTCTATTCTCCATCTATTCTCCTCTATTCTCTCTTCTGTCAATTCTATTTCACCTTATTCTCCTTTATTCTCATCTATTCTCTCTGTTCTCCTCTAATCTCCTTTCATCTATTCTCCTTTCATCAATTCTCATCTATTCTCCTGTTATTTCTCTCTATTCTCCCTCTATTTATCTTCTATTCTCTTCTATTATCCTCCTATTATCCTTTATTCTCATCTATTATCCTCTATTCTCCTCTATTCTCCCTCTATTCTCCTTATATTTCGCGCTTTCATCTATTCTCCTCTAAATTCTCCTCTAATTCTCCTTTTCTATTGTCTTCTATTCTCATCTATTCTCCTCTATTTTCCTCTCTTCTCCTTATTCTCCTCTATTCTTCATCTATTATCCTTCTATTCATCTTTAATTATCTTCTATTCTCCCTATTCTCTCTATTCTCCTTTCATCTATTCTCCTCAATTCTCCTCTATTCTCCTTTCATCTATTGTTTCTTCTATGTCTCCTCTACTTTCCTCTATTCTCCACTATCTCATCTATTCTCATCTATTCTCTTTCATCTATTCTCCTCTATTTCTTCTATTCTCATCTATTCTCCTTCTATTCTCCTTCCAATCTATTCTTCCTATGTCTCCTCTATTCTCCTCTAATTCTCCTTTCATCTATTTTCCTTTATTCTCCTCTATTCTCATTTCCATCTATTCTCTTCTATTCTCCTCTATTCTCCTTATTCTCTTTATTCTCTCTATATCTCTTCTTAATTCTCCCTCTAATTCTCCTCTCATCTATTCTCCTCTATTTCATCTATTTCTCATCTATTCTCCTCTATTCTCCTCCTATTCTTCCTCTATTCTCCTCTATTCTCACTATTCTCCTCTATTCTCCTCTAATTCTCATATATTCTCATCTTTTCCTCTCTAATCTCCTCTATTCTCCTCTATTCTATCTTTATTCTCCGTCTCTCTTTCCTCTAATTCTCCTCTTATTCGTCTTCTCGTATTCCCCTTTCTTCCTCAATTCTTTCTTTCGCCTCTTTCTTATTTCTCTATTTCATCCTCTCTCTCTCTATTCTCCTCTCCTCTCTCCTCTCTCCTATTCTCCTTTCCTTTCTCCCTTCCCCTGTAAAACTGTACTTCTTCCTTTATTTAGTGGGCCCCTACTTTATAGGGAGCAATTAATGTAGTCTTATACCTTCTGTGAAAATTTTAATAGAACAGAAAGAATCTTACAGAGCAACAAAGGCAATTTAGCCATATTTGACTGTAAAAGTCAATGCAGTAAAACAGGTTCCACCATCTCTAAGGCATCTGATCCAATTTTTGTGTTTCTTTTATTGTGCACGTAACGTAAGTATCTGATTGTATATTTAGTGTGTAACCCAAGGGTGCTCAATTGTTTACATGCGTAATTATGGCATGTATGTACAATATGGTCTCGTACCGCATCTCGTACATCACATTAAAAATGGATTAGTTGATACATAATAGTGATACATGATAGTGATACATAATAGTGATACATGATAGTGATACATGATAGTGATCACGATAGTGATACATGAATAGTGATACATGATTAGTGATCATAATAGTGATACATAATAGTGATACATGATAGTGATTACATGATTAGTGATACATTGATAGTGATACATGATAGTGATACATGATAGTGATACATGATAGTGATACATAATAAGTGATACATAATAGTGATACTGATAGTGGATACATGATAGTCGATAACACGATAGTGATACATGATAGTGATACAATGATAGTGATACATGAGTACGTGATCATGATAGTTGATACATGATAGTTGATACCATAATAGTGATACATGATAGTGATACATGATAGTTTGATACATGTATTTTCAGCACAAGCTAACAGGTTAGTCTACACTCTGACCGTTCCCACGATGGCACGAGGAACTGTCATAATTATTAGCCAATAGTTTCTGGAATATATCAGCCTTTAACGAGAGGACACCAGACGGAGTCTGTAAAGTCTAAACAAGCGCTAGTTCAGTATATTTTCGAATGAAGCGCGTTTTGTCGTTTTCACCCCATCTTCAACGACTTCTTTCCAGTGAAGCGTTTTGTTACTTACTGTACTTTATACATTGAGTATTCAAAACAGTGACGTGTTTTTGAAAAAATAAGTATATTTTTAGGCGGGATTTGAAATCGCTGTTACTTTCTACCGACTTGTGTTAACTGCGTTCACGGAGATGGCACTCATCGAAACGCTGCAGATGTCGAATTACCTTTGAATGTCCATATTGGCTCGCTACAATGTGGTCTCTGTTGAATGAATCCCGGCCCAAGTCTCTCGCTAGTTCACATCAGTAGCTCTTGAAACTGAGATATGTTGGTTCTTACCTTATGTTATGAATGCACTGACTGTTATAAGTCGCTCTGTTAATAAGAGCGCCTGCTAAATGTCCAACATTTAAAAAAATTTCTATACAATGAATTTTATTTTCCTTAACAGTGCTATTACGTTTCAAACAACAAACGGTGTCTTTGAGATTGGGTACATCGACAATTGTAAATCCATACAGAAGCAATTTGTTTTTTTACAACAAAAAAAAGTATGTATATGTCAAGGATTCTGCAGACGAGGAGATGAGAGAATTGGAAACTGTGACACATTAGAAATTATATTCAGTTCCATTCCATCTTATTCAGCCTTCGACACACATTTAGCCACAACTGATTAATGGTGTCATGAGGAAGTGTTGAAGAAATAGCTTTCATTACATTCTATCATTTGAAACATAAAATGGTTCTGAAATTCATTCCAAGTGTCACGGTGCGACATCTAATCAATAACAGAGCCCTTACTTGCTCCGGGCATGGGGACTTTGCTGATAGCCACTTTATTGAGGAAATATGTACTTACAATGAATGAGATACGTGGTTGTCCCACCTACAGCATCTTAAGATGAATGCACTAAGCTGCTTAGTTCGCTCTGGAACAATGTAAGGATAGGTACCAGATTATTTCAGAGAAATAAGACGCGAATTCTCCCTGCCTTAAAGGTGTTGATCAACAGAGGATTTTTATGAGTGTGTGTGTTGTTGTGTGTGTGATGGGTGTGTGTGTGTGTGTGTTGTGTGTTGTGTGTTGTGTGTGTGTGTGTGTTGTGTGTGTGGGTGTGTGTGTGTGGTGTGTGTGTGTGTGGGTGTGTGTGTGTGTGTGTGTAGTGGTGTGTGTGTGTGTGGTTGTGTGTGTTGTGCGTTGTATGTGTGTGTGCGTGGTGTGTTGGTGGGGTTGTAGTGTTGGTGTGTGTGTCGTGTTGTGTGTGTTGGTGGTGGTGTGTGGTGTGTGTGTGCGTGTTGGTGTTTGCGCGTGTTGATGTTTGTGTGCTTGTGTGTGGTGTGGGGGTGTGTGTGTGTGTGTGTGGTGTGTGTGTTGTGTGTGTGTGTGTGTTGTGTGTTGTTGTGTGTGTGTGCGCGTGTATGTGTGTTGTGCGTGTGTGGTGTGGGTGTGTGTTGTGTGTGTGTGTGTGTGTGTGTGTGACGTTGTCGTGCTGTGCGTGGGTGTGTCGTGCGTTTGTGCAGTTTTCTTGCCCCCGTGGTGTGTGTTGGTGATGTATTAGTATGAAGAG
>NW_019957678.1:694019-697968 GCF_002910315.2 Salvelinus sp. IW2-2015 | reverse complement strand
GCAAGAATAAGCCTAACTATTGAGGTATTAAAGACTAGGTGAGTAGAACCTAACTGAAAAGTGTAGATATCATAACTCAGACTAAGAATACAGGTGAGATTAACTAGAAAGCTAACATAGTGAGTAAGCATACTCATAGTTCGAGTAGACAACTAAGCCACACTAATGAAGTAGCTAACTAGTGAGAATATATCTAACTACTTGAGTAGCTAACTAAGTGAGTAAACTACTAACTAGGTGAGTATCTAACTAGTGAGTATCTAAAACTAGCTAACTAGTGTAAGTACAACTAACCAAGGAGTGAGTATCTAACTATAGCTAAACTAGTGAGTACTAACTAGTGAGTAACTCTAAACTAAGCTAACTAGTGAGTAAGTTAACTAATGAGTAGCTAACTAGGACTGGTAGCTAAACTGTGAGTACCTGAATAATAACTAGCTAACTAGTGAGTATCTAACTAGTAGCTAAATAGATAGTATCTAACTAGTGAGTAGCTAACTAGTGAGTATCTAACTAGTGAAGAGTACTAGCTAAATAACTAGTATCTAACTAAGTGAGCACGTAACTAGTGAGTATCTTAACATAGTGAGTATCTATAAACTAGTGAAGTAATTCTACACTAGCTAACTAGTGAGGTATACTAGGTAATTAACTAAGTGGAGTACAACTAGTGAATATCTAACTAGACAAGTAGTGACAGCATAAGTGAGTATAACTAGCTAAACATAGTAAGTGAGACTAACTACTAAACTAAGTGAGTATCTAACTAGTGAGTAGCTAACCTAAGCTAACTAGTGAGTATCTAATCATAGTCACGTAGTCCTAAACTAGTGAGAGTATCTAACTAGCTAACTAGTGAAGTTACTAACTAGTGAAAGCTAGAGCTAAACTAGTGAGTATCTAAAACTAGTAGCCTATTAGTATCTACACTAGCTAACTTAATCTAGAATATCCTAACTAGCTAACTAGTGAGAGTACTTAACTACAGTGAGTAGACTAACTAGTGAGTAATCTAACTAGCTAACTAAGTAGTAGACATAACTAGTGAGTATCTAACTAGTGAGTAGCTAACTATCTAACTAGTAGATCTAACTAGTGAGTAGCTAACTAGTTTGAGAGTAGCTAACTAGTGTGTATCTAACTATGAGTATCTAACTAGAGCTAACTAGTGAGTATCTAACTAGTGAGTATCTAACATAGAGAGTAGCTAAACTAGTGAGTACTAATAGCTAATAGAGATATCTAACTAAGTGAAGTTATGAACTAACTAGTGAGTATCTAAAACTAATGAGTAGCTAATACTAGTGAGTATCTAACTATTAGCATAGCTAACTAGTGAGTATGCTGACTAGTGAGTTAACTAACTATTGAGTGTGCAACACTAATATGAAAAGTATATAACTAAAGTGACAGATATCTCCATTGGAAATGCACTCTGTCCGGTGTCTTGACTCCCTCAGACCAAAACAACACACACATCTGAGATCTAAGAATAAACAAAATTCCCCCCGTCATTTTCTACTTCTAATCTACACTTCGCAGGCGACTCATTCATTCTCGCAAGAGACACTCGCATGAACGCAAAGCCCAAAGCGCGACCTCAATCGATCAGAATTCACCCGGCGAGGTGTTTTAATTAGGTGGCCGTAGGGAAGTGGCAATATCAAAGGTTGGCTTCTTCACCGCTCCCTCCACTGTACTCCACGACCACGCTACTGGTCTAGCACGTGGCAGGAGACACTAATTAAGCGAGTTCCCAATGGAAGAGATGCGGAGAGAAGAAGGAAAGACGCTGGAGAGATACTGTTAAGGGTTGATGGCTAGAGGAAATGAGAGGATGATAGGGAGAGGCTAAGGAGGATGAAGAGAAGATTGAAGAGGTTGAAGAGATGAAGGGAGGGGCTGGAAAGGATTAGCAGGATGAGAGGTTTGAAAGAGCTGGAGAGGGAGGGCTGGAAAGGTGAGAGGATGAGAGGGGGGGCTGCAAGATGAACGAGAGATGAAAGAGTTGAGAAGATGAAGGGAGGCTGGGAAAGGAAATAGAGAGGATGAGAGTTTGAGAAAGATGCAGAGCGAAAGGGTGAAGGATGAAAGAGGATGAGAGAATGAGAGGATGAGAGGAGGCTGGAAAGGATGAAGGATGGAAGGGAGTCAGACGCACAGGAAGAGCCTCCTATGAGGGTGTGTGAGGGGTGTGAGAAGGGCGAACACATGTGTGTGTGTCTATGTGTGTGTTTGTGTATATGTGTACGTCAGACCTTGGTATTCAGAAATAAATGATCTGAAAAGACAAATAGTTGAATATTGGAATGTATTTGGAAATACACTTGGAAGGTATTGACATGTATTTGCAAATACACCAAACAACAATAGAAACACAACATGTAAAGTGTTGGCTCCATGTTTCATGAGCTTAAATAAAAGATCCCAGAAATGTTTCATATATACAAAAAGCTTATTTCTCAAAAATGTTGTGCACAAATGTGTTTACATCCCTGTTAGTGAGCGTTTCTCCTGACAAGATAATCCATCCACCTGACAGGTGTGGCATGTCAAGRAGCTGATTAAACAGCATGGTCATTACACAGGTGCACCTTGTGCTGGGGACAATAGAAGGACACTCTAAAATGTGCAGTTTTGTCACACAACATAATGCCACAGATGTCTCAAGTTTTGAGGGAGTGTGCAATTGGCATGCTGACAGCAGGAATGTCCACCAGAGCTGTTGCCAGATCATTTTATGTTAATTACTCTACCAAAAACCGCCTCCAACATCGTTTTAAAGAATTTGACAGTACGACAAACCGGTGTCAGAACAGCAGACCACGTGTAACCACCCAGGAACTCCACATCTGGCTTCTTCACCTGCGGGATCATCTGAGATCAGCCACCCAGACAGCTGATGAAACTGAGTATTTCTGTCTGTAATAAGCCCTTTTGTGGGGGAAAAACTCATTTTGATTAGCTGGGCCTGGCTCCCAAGTKGGTGGGCCTATGCCCTTCGAGGCCCAACYATGGCTGCGCCCCTGCCCAGTCATGTGAAATCCATAAATTAGAGCCTAATTTATTTATTTCAATTGACTGATTTCCTTATATGAACTGTAACTCAGTAAAATTGTTGAAATTGTTACATGTTGTGTTTATATTTTTGTTTAGTATACTTAAATACACTGACTCGAATATACTCTGATGCATTTAAGACTTATAGAAGCACGACAGCATATGTGAGAGGAATGTATTTGAGAAAGAATAGATGATCTATAGAGCAGAAACATGAGTGTTAGTTAGAGCAAGTAAGAGAGGCAGTGAGCAGAGAGGCACTCAAAGCTGTAATTACACTCCAAAGACAGGTATGAATCTAGATAAGACAATGAGTACATTGACATCAGAAGGACAGAAACAACATTGAGAGAAACAAGATTTAAGATTCATACAAGATATGTATCTAGAAAATACAGAGAGAGAAACCAGATCTGTCTATTGATAGTAGTAAGTCAAGTACCACAGAAGAGTAGAGGATAGTATGTGTATGTAATGGGTAGAGAAAAGAGAAACTGTGATTGAATCCATTTATTGAGATTCAGGCGTACACAAGCAAAAAGAGAGTGGAAGAATAAGTAGACGAAGGGTGAGTGAGACAACTATGAGAGTGAAATGACGAGAGATGTGAGTAACCACAGAGACAGAGGAAAAGTACACGTGACAGCACAGACATAGAGTTGACAGAAGAAGCAGTGGTAGTATCTTGATTACTTTGTACTTAGATAAATACTGTATCTCTGTTATTTGAGTATTTTCAAATACATATGGCCCGAAACCAACTACTTCCATTGGAGGAAGTATTTGAAAGTGATTTTTCAAATAATATCTAATAAATAGCCTACGATATGAGTATTTGACAGATACTAATTTCAAATACTGTTTTTCACAATACCGTGAGGCTTAAATG
>NW_019957678.1:687837-693741 GCF_002910315.2 Salvelinus sp. IW2-2015 | reverse complement strand
CAGAGAATAAGTATTTATAAGTACAAATAATCAAATACACATGTATTTGAACCCATGTCTGGTGCACGTATTTCTGTCTGTGTATACAGAGCATTCAAAGTGTTCACACCCTTGACTTATTCCACATTTTGTTGTGTTACAGCCTGAATTCAAAATGGATTCAATAGATTTTTTMTCTCTAACCCATCTACACACAATACCCTATAATGATAAAATCAAAACATGTTTTTTCAAAATGTATTGAAATATTAAATTTACATAAGTTTTCACACCCCTGAGTCAATACATGTTAGAATCACCTTTGGCAGYGATTACAGCTCTGAGAGCTTTGCACACCTCTAYTGTACAACATTTGCACATTATTCTTTAAAAAATTCTTAAAGCTCTGTTAAGTTCTGTCTGTCTTTTCAACCCTTGTCATAGATTTCAAGCCGATTKAAATCCTAACTGTAACTAAGCCACTCAGGAACATTCAATGTTGTCTTAGTAAGCAACTGAAGTGTAGATTTGGCCTTAAGTTATTGTCCTGCTGAAAGGGGAATTTGTCTCCCAGTGTCTGCTGGAAAGCAGACTGAATCAGGTTTTCCTCTAGAATCTTGCCTGTGCTTAGCTCTATTCCATTTCTTAAAAATAAAAAAACTCTGCAGTATATGCCAATGACAAGCATACCCATAACATGATGCAGTCTCCACCAAGTTTTAAAATATGAAGAGTGGTAATCAGTGATGTGTTGTGTTGGATTTGCCCCAAACATAATGCTTTGTATTCAGGACATAAATCTTAGACCACAYTTTTTGCAGTTTTACTTTAGTGCCTCATCGCAAACAGGATGCATGTTTTGGAATATTTGTTTCTGTGCAGGCTTCCTTATTTTCCCTCTGTAATTTAGGTTATTATTGTGGAGTAACTATAATGTTGTTGATCCATCGTCAGTTCTCTCTCAAAGTCACCATTGGCATCATGGTGAAATCCCTGAGCRGTTACCTTCCTCTCCGGGAACGGAGTTAGGAAGGAAGCTTGTATCTTTGTAGTGGCTGGGTGGATTGATACACCATCCAAAGTATAATTAATAAATTTCCCATACTCAAAGTGATATTCAATGTCTGCTTAAATGTTTTTTTTTTAATCTACCAATAGGTGCCCTTCTTTGCGAGGCATTAGAAAACATCCCTGGTCTTTGTGGTTGAATCTGTATTTGAAATTCACTGCTCGACTGAGGGACCTTAGAGATAACTGTATGTGTGGGGTACAGAGATAAGGGAAACACTATTAGTGGACTCAGAGTGAGTCCATGCAACTTATTAGGTGACTTGTTTAGCAAATGTTTACTTATGAACTCATTTAGGTATGCCATAACAAAGGGGTTGAATACTTAAGACATTTCAGATAAAAAAATATATAAAAAATTCAAAAAATATAATTCCACTTTGACATTATGGGTATTGTGCGTAGGCCAGTGACACACAATCTAAATGTAATACATTTTAAAACATAACAAAATGTGGAAAAAGTTAAGGGGTGTGAATACATACTTTGAGTGTGTGTGTGTGTGTGTGTGTGGTGTGTGTGTGTGTGTGTGTGTGTGTGTGTGTGTTGTGTGTGTGTGTGTGTGTGTGTGTGTGTGTGTGTGTGTGTGTGTGTTGTGTGTGTGTGGTGTGTGGGTGTAGTGTTGAGTTGAGTGTGAGTGTGAGTGGTGCTGTCAGTCAGTGCCGTTAAGATGAGGGACGAATAATTTGAGGAAAGTATTTTATGAGTATGTCTTTATTTTTACTGCAGCAATATTGGATTGACTGTCATTCATATTTCCATTCACCCAGTTCAATGTAACATCAATATTGTTTAGACTAGCTACATACTCCCACATTTCCAGTCCAGGTGGAGTCTGATGACGCGCCAGTGCGCATAACGATGGTGACAGGTGTGTGCCAAATGAGCGCCTGGTGACCTAGAAGCCGGGAGGGAGCACACGTGACACTAGCAAATACAATGGCCTTGCAAAAGTATTCACCGGCCTTGATTGTTCCTATCTTCAACCTGGAATTAAAATAGATTTGGGGGGAGGGTTGTATCATTTGATTTGCACAACATGCCTACCACTTTGAAGATGCAAAATCATTTTTATTATGAAACAAACAAGAAATAACACAGAAAAATTAAAACTTGAGCATGCATAACTATTCACCCCCACAAAGTCAATACTTTGTAGAGCACCTTTTGCAGCAATTGCAGCTGCAAGTCTGAAGGGATATGTCTTATATGCTTGGCAGCATCTAGCCACTACTGGATTTTTGCCCATTCTTCAAGGCAAAACTGCTCCAGCTCCTTCAAGTGATGGGTTTCCTGCTGGTGTACAGCAATCTTTAAGTCATACCACAGATTCTCGATTGGATTGTGGTCTGGGCTTTGACTAGGCCATTCAAGACATTTAAATGTTTCCCCTTAAACCACTCGAGTGTTGATTTAGCAGTATGCTTAGGGTCATTGGCCTGCTGGAAGGTGAACCTCCGTCCCAGTCTCAAATCTCTGGAAGACTAAAACAGTTTTCCTCAAGTATTTCCCTGGACTTAGCACCATCCATCATTCCTTCAATTCCGACCAGTTTCCCAGTCCCTGCGGATGAAAAACATCCCCACAGCATGATGCTGCCACCACCATGCTTCACTGTGGGGATGGTGTTCTCGGGGTGATGGGAGGTGTTGGGTTTGCACYAGACATAGCGTTTTCCATGATGGCCAAAAAGCTAAATTTTTGTCTCATCTGACCAGAGTACCTTCTTCCATGTGTTTGGGGAGTCTCCCACATGCCTTTTGGCAAACACCAACCGTGTTTGCTTATTTTTTTCTTGAAGCAATGGCTTTTTTTCTGGCCACTCTTCCGTAAAACCCAGTTTTGTGGCGTGTACGGCTTAAAGTGGTCCTATGGACAGATACTCCAATCTCTGCTGTGGAGCTTTGCAGCTCCTTCAGGATTATCATTGGTCTCTTTGTTGCCTCTCTGATYAATGCCCTCCTTGCCTGGTCCATGAGCTTTGGTGTATAATAATGGATAATAATGGATTTAATGGTGCTCCGTGGGATGTTCAGAGTTTTGGATTTTTTTTTAATAACCCAACCCTGATCTGTACTTCTCCACAACTTTGTCACTGACCTGTTTGGAGAGCTCTTTGGTCTTCATGGTGCCGCTTGCTTGGTGGTGCCCCTTGCTTAGTGGTGTTGCAGACTCTGGGGCCTTTCAGAATAGATGTGTATATATACAGATCATGTGACAGATCATGTGACAGATTGCACACAGGTGGACTTTATTTAATTAATTATGTAACTTCTGAATGTAATTAGCTGCACCAGATCTTTTTAGGGGCTTCATGGCAAAGGGGGTGAATACATATGCATGCACCACTTTTAAATTGTTTATTTTTTAGGATTTTTTGAAACATGCTATTTTTTAAATTTCACTTCACAAATTTGGACTATTTTGTGTATGTTCATTACATGAAATCCAAACAAAAATCTATTTAAATTACAGGTTGTAATGCAACAAAATAGGAAAAACGCCAAAGGGGTGAATACTTTTGCAAGGTACTGTATAGGGTGTAATCATTAGTTCAACAGTTGCAAATGAGAGTTTCTATTGGACAAATTCTGGTATGCTTATCCCCGTTTAGTTCTGTTTACCTCCGTTTATAAACAGACTCGGAGGAATAAATACACCCCTGATCACGCGTAAACACGGTTCACTCTCATAAAAGCCACGTTGTATTCCTTCTCTTCCCTTCGCTTGTGGACATCAGCTGTACGTGACCAGGCCAAAAAAACTTTACACATCGTTGTCACCATATTAACTAAAGTAATGTCATAGCATAGCTAATAGAACTTACACGTTAGTAAACCCGCTACAATCATGCAGTAACATTAGTGTACAGTCAGTAAGCAGTTACAATAAATTAGTAATACCAAAAGCTTACCTTGACTTGGAAGAGTTCCAGTGTTGTGTTGGAACGTCATACCCACCTAGCTAACATAGCTGTCACACCCTGATCTGTTTCACCTGTCCTTGTGCTTGTCTCCACCCACCGCCAGGTGTGGCGTGATGTGGTGTGGAGAGAGAAAAAGAGTTGGAGATAGAGAGAGATTGCTGAAGAAGGGAAGGGAGACAGAGACTCATTATGGACAAACCGCTAAGCATGTGATTTAATGCGCCGTGATAAGACAGCACTGTCCACTGTTTAGTGAACTTGTTTCCTCTGTCTCTCCTCTCTCATCTCTCTCTCTCTCCCTTTCCTCTCTTCTCTCTCTCCTTTCTCTTGTCGCTCTCTCTTTCTCTGTTTCTCTCCTCTCTTTCTCATATCCCTGTCTCTCTCTCTTTCTCACTCTCTCTCTCTTTCTCTCTCTCTTGTTCTCTATGTTTCCTCTCTGTCTCTACCTCTGTCTCTCTGTCTCTCTCTCCTGTTCTCTCTCTGTGTCTCTCTCTTATCTCTCTCTGTGTATACTCCTATCCCTCTCTACTTCTTTGTCCTCCAAACAGATCATATCAAAGTACATGTACAGGAACATATCCATTGTAAAATGATTCAATTCTAATTGCTTTCTCTCTTCTCTCTCTGTCTCTCTTGTGATTCTCTCACTCTCTGTCTATGCACTGAGTCTTTAACATATAGTCAAAGATTTCCTTAAGTTTGGAATCAGGGAATTCTGCCCACTCGTGTATTCTCTAAGTTCTAGGCCAATTTTTTCCAACGTGGTCAAGTAATTTATCTTTTTTATCCCATAATTTTGAAGTGGGCTAAAATATTATCTGTCTGAGCTCTGTTGGCGTCTGTCTCTGTTGTTGGCTGAATGTAGCAGAAAGCAGAAATTTATCATATCCCTTATAACCCATTCCGTTAATATGTGTACAACCATTTTAAATAAGCGATAACTGACCTTGCCATTGCGATAACATACCCTATGTCGCAGAGACATCCTACTGAGCAGAAAATACATACGTTGAGAGAAATTACCGCAGGCACATCAACAATAAAAGTAAATTTTGCAGTTATGACCTCTGTACTGTAAGGATTTATCTCATCCAGAGGAAATTAGAACTGCAAGCCGAATTTGATAACCCAGACAGATTCTAACAAACACAAAACACCAGCAGCCAGAAGAAGAAGAACAACAACGTTGAGTTTTCATTGTATCCTCAGGAACTCAGTACGACAAATCAGCACAGAGGAGAAAACGTAATATAGAAGGTTTGTTATGTGAAGAGTTGTTTTGGTGTTTTACGTTTAAAAACTGAAAAGCACATACACGCATAAACCGGCGAGCAGAAGCACAAGCGAAAGGAAAGAAAGAAGTCACCGTCCCGTCTTAAAGTGGGGGGAATTCTTCCTATTTTTTTTTCAATGTTTGTTAACTTCACTGGTTTTTCTTTGTCACACATTTTCATTTTAGCACTTCATAATTCTCTATTATATATACATGAGTATAACTTAACAAAAGCAAGCAAACTCTAACAAACACGAAAATTGAATGAAGTTTTTTTCCAATTCTACCATAAACCTTTTAGTCTCCTCAAAACAATCCCTCTGAACACATAGTTGTATTTCTTGGCTGTGGTTTGTCCACTAACTTGGAAAAAAAATAAAAAAAGATATAAAACAAAAAAACACACACACCACACCCACACCACACACACACACACACCACACCACACACCACAACACCACCCACCACACACCCACATCACACACACCACACCACATCACGCCCACACACCCACATCACACCACACACAACCACACCCACACACACAACCCACCACCACAACCACACACCCACATCACACCACACACTCCACACATCACGCCACACACTCCACACATCACGCAACCACACCACACCCCACACACCACACACCACACCA
>NW_019957678.1:680139-682639 GCF_002910315.2 Salvelinus sp. IW2-2015 | reverse complement strand
TCAAACACACAGCCATTCAATATCCATAGACAAACATTGGCAGTAGAATGTTCTTACTGAAGAGCTCAGTGACTTTCAACGTAGCATTGTCATAGGATGCCACCTTTCCAACAAGTCAGGTTGACAATTTCTACACTGTTAGAGCTGCCTCGGTCAACTGTAAGTGCGGTTGTGAAGTGGAAATGTCTAGGAGCAAGAACGGCTCATCAGCGAAGTGGTAGACCACACAAGTCCACAGAACGGGACCACCGAGTGCTGAAGCGCGTAGCGCGTAAAAATCGTCTGTCCTCGATTGCAACACTCACTACCGAATTYCAAACTGCCTCTGGAAGCAGAACTGTGCACCATGGAAACTCATTTCATGAAGCTTCATGAGCCTAAGATCACCATGCGCAATGCCAAGCGTCGGCTGGAGGGATGTAAAGCCTCCATTAGACTCTGAAGCAGAGGACATGCGTTCTCTGGAGTGATGAATCAAGCTTCACCATCTGCCAGTCCAACGGACAAATCTGGGTTTTGGCGGATGCCAGGAGGACACTACCTGCCCTGGTGCATAGTGTCAACTGTAAGGTTTGGTGGAGGAGGAATAATGGTCTGGGTATGTTTTTCATGGTTTGGCTAGGCCAACGCTACAGCATACAATGACATTCTAGATGATTCTGTGCTTCCATCTTTGTGGCAACATTTTGGTGAAGGCCCTTTCCTGTTTCAGCATGATAATGCACCTGTGTACAATGCGAGGTCCATACAGAAATGGTTTTTTCGAGATAGGTGTGGAAGAACTTGACTGGCCTGCACAGAGCCCTGACCTCAACCCCATTGAACACCTTTGGGATGAATTGTAACGTTGACTGTGAGCCAGGCCTAATCGCCCAGCATCTGTGCCCGACCTCACTAATGCTCTTGTGGCTGAATGGAAGCAAGTCCCAGCAAGCAATGTTCCAACATCTAGTGGAAAGCCTTCCCAGATGATTGGAGGCTGATGAGTGGAGGGGACCAACTCCATATTAATGCCAACGAGTATGAAATTAAATGTTGGACGAGCAAATGTCCACATACTTTTGGTCATGTAGTGTATTACCAGGATGATCTGTGCCTCACTCCCATGCCATGTTTCCTTGTAGGGAAAGTTCACAACAAACATGTCATGTTTCCTTGTAGCACAGGGAAAGTTCACAACAAAAATGTCTAGACTCAAAAGGTGTACTCTTCTACATATACTGCCTCATCCAGGTTTAAAGACAAGGCTACATGTTGCCTTCCTGACAAGGAGACAAGCTAATGATGCTATCCGAGAATAAAGCTTTTACAGGAAGTTAGTAATTGGGACAACGCCATGGATGGACCTTGCTCAAATCTGGGCGCTCGTCCACCGAATTAATGTGACTGTCTGTGTGTCCGTCCCAGCGTGAACACTGCAACCACTAATTACACCCATGTGATCTGCTCACAGAATATTTGATTCTCAGAGAGACAGAATAATGCATGCCTGCGTGTATGTGTGTCACCTTGGTCTACTACCTTGGCTTTAACTAGTTATGACTGTGTACTCACATTTGGTTATAACTCGGTCTATCAAACTCAGCTTTACTGTGTACTCACTCACTTGGTTATAACTGGTATAACTAGTTCGACTGTGTTCTCACCTATTGGTTTTATAACTTGGTTCTACTAACTAGTTACGACCTGTGTACCCCTTCACCGTTTGCGTATATACAACTGGTTAATAACTAGTTACGACTGTGTACTCCACCTCTCTGGTCTACATACATGGTTACTCATAATTCGTTATGACTGTGTAACATCACTACTGGCTTACTAACTGGTTATAACTAGTTATGACTTGTGTACCTTCCCACCTTCGGCTTATAATTGGTTATAACAAGTTATGACTGAGTGTACTCACCTATGGTTTACTAACGGTTATAACTAGTTATGACTGTGTACTTCCCTATGGTAAACTGCGCTCGATAATCTAGTTTAATGACCGTGTACTCCACCTATCGCGTTTATAATGCGCTTAACATTAGGTATGACGTGTAAAATTTTAAATTACCTTAGGTATCACTGAAGTGTCAAAACCACATTAAGAACCTTGATCTTTCCATGACCAGGCGTGAAGCTACGATCCCTTATTGATGTTTTGACAGCTGGATCTTTGAAGGTCCCTTCCACACTTGTTATAACCCACTTCAATCAGATAGAATGAAAGGGGAGAGACGGGTTACAAGAATATTTTAAGCCTTAACAATTGGAGTCATGGATTGTCCTTGGTGGGCCATTTCGAAGAAGTGATGGGCAAGACAAAAAGATTGAAGTGCCTTTTGAAGCAGGGTTAATGGTACTAGGTGCAGGGGCACCAGTTGTTGTGTCAAACAGTTTCCGTGGTTGAATTCAAGAATGGTCCATCAACAAAGAGAGATCCATACCATTGGACAACTGGGCTGCATTCTGTGAACGCTATCTGACAACCTTGTAGATTTGAGGCTGTTCTGAGGGC
>NW_019957678.1:670978-679390 GCF_002910315.2 Salvelinus sp. IW2-2015 | reverse complement strand
GGGGGGGGGGGTGCAACTCAATATTAAGACTGTGTTCTTAATGTTTTGTGCACTCAGCGTATACGCTAAGTTGCAGTCGAAACAGCTCATAAAAGTATGTCAGTGGTATGAATACTTGGTAGAACTGTAATACAGAAGCCAGCTACCCTTTGAAACCAGCTACCCATAGTGCTGTATTGGTGTGTATTTATATAAATACCAGTATTCCTATAATATTCTCTAATATTCTATATATGCAACTTATGGTATTTTGGTTGATATTAACATTTGGTTTGAAGTGAATTTGAGAACTTGGGCCTGCTTTTTCAAGCATCCTGCCATAGGTCATACCACTCCTATTGGTTCGCTAGCAGTGATGCTAATGCTGGCTGCGGGGTAAGTCAATAAAGAAATCTAAGCCATTTTGCTGGTCATCGTCTCTCAGGATCAATGGATGAATTAAAAAAAATTGTCAATCGAATTAGGTGTATTACACCTTTTGGTATACTACCCCTTTAAAAGGTAATATTTACCACATAATGTAAAAACAGAAATATTTTCTTCAAAATTCCAAAAACAAAATGATACTACGTCAAAAGGTGATACAACACATTTTAAATACTAATGTGGATTGTACTTTGAAAACAAGCTGCACATTATAAAAGGGAAAAATGTTTTTTTTTTAACAGAATATGCAAATTCACTGTATGTTTGCTAAAATAACAGTCTGTTCTTGTACCAAAAAATACAAGTCAGGTCATATTATTCACATGTCTAATGTTTTGATATGAATTATGGTGACATTTCTCTAAGATCGTTGCTTTTTCCAAAGGTTTCTTCTTTGGGTCGAAGTGACCACAGTTGGTAATCCATGTATGTACTCTATGTTGGTAGTTTGAGCGTTAAGCAATGACAATCTTACTCAGTAAACAGCAGTCAATCCTGTCAATTAGTTATACAATAACGTGTTCAACATGGCAGCCCTATACAGAGATAGTCAATTGGACATACAGAAAATAGCTTATTAAATCCAAAAAGCTAGATCTCTTACACAATTTAATATGACTTGCGTATATCTATCTCACCTCTCCAAGCTCTATCCCCCCCCTCCCCCCCAAAATACTGATGTGGAAACAAACAGTTCAAAGATATTTTCATTTTCACYGTTTTCTTCCAACTCGTTTCCATTTCTAACTCTGAGAGATACTTTTTCAAACAATTCTTTAACAGCCACCAAAAACAATAGTTGCCATATAAATTCGACAGAGCACATTAGGGAAGAAATGTCTAGAGTTCGGTTGAAATCCTCTACTGGGCAGGCCGCTACAGTGATCTAGAGATGAGAGGAGGGAGACAGCTTCCGGAACAAAGACGGAACACTRCGATGACACATACGACGTTTCCCAATTCTCCAAATCAAATCAAATTTTAGTGGTCACATACACATATTTAGCAGATGTTRTTGCAGGTGTAGCGATATGCTTGTCTAACCCTCTACCTGTCTACCCTGTAGTGTGAGCTTGTCCACTTCCCTTCACAGATTTTTAAAGGAAAGGACTAGTGTGAGAAAAATATGGTGGAAACTCCCGCTATYCCATTCTTACACCAATCCAATGCTTTGAAATCCATATGGAAAAGAGTGCATACGCTCATACTTGGATAGAAAAGTAGAGCAATGGGACGTAGAGAAACTGGCCTGGATCCCACCGCTGACACCCAGCGTAAGAATAGCCTTGGCCTCCAACATGTTTACCAGGGGACGGGCAGATGSACCGCTGTGGCCCCACTGATGGCCAGGTGGATCAACCACACAGGAGCCTGGCTATTTCCCAATCCACCACAACCACCTTCTGTGGTACACCACACCAGATCAACATCAACTGGGTAAGCCAGAACACTCCCTTCCTTTCATCCCATCATCCCTCCATCCCTCCAGTCATCACCCAACAGAGCTGACCATCTGTGATACTAGTACTGTATATAGGATGGCATACCATGTTGACTGCATAGAAAATATATGCTTCATATGAGTGTGTTAATCAGACTACTTATTTTAAAATCACTGTGACTGTCAGTGTGGTAATCAGACTACTTGTTTTAAAAGCACTGTGACTGTCAGTGTGGTAATCAGACTACTTGTTTTAAAATCCACTGTGAACTGTCAGTGTGGTAATAGACTACTTGATTTTAAAAGCAATCTGTGCCTTCAGTGGTGGTAATCAGGACTAACTTGTTTTAAAACACTGTGACTGTGCAGTGTGGTAAATCAGACTACTTGTTTTAAATCACTGTGACTGTACGTGTGGTAATCAGACTACTTGTTTTAAAAATCACTGTGACTGTCAGTGTGGTAATCAGACTACTTGTTTTAAAATCACTGTGATGTCAGTGCTGGTATCAGACTACTTGTTTAAATACTGTGACTTGTCAGTGTGGCTAATCAGACTACTTGTTTTAAAACACTGTGAACTGTCAGTGTGGTAATCAGACTACTTGTTTTAAAAGCACTGTGCGCTAGTCAGGAAACAGCTCATAAAGTATGCAGTGATTGTTGTTAATACATGTTTTTCTAAATCACTGTGACTGTCAGTGGGTAATCAGACACATTGTTTTTAAAATTCACTGTGGACTGTCAGTGTGTAATCGACACTTACTTGTTTAAAAGCACTGTGAACTGTCAGTGTGGTATCAAAGACTACTTGTTTAAAAGCCACTGTGACGCAAGTTGCAGTCCGAAACAGCTCATAAAAGTATGTCAGTGGTATGGTGTTAATACATGTTTTAAAAGCACTGTGACTGTCAGTGTGTTACCACAAATGTATTTCTGTGTGTATGCCACAAGTCCACGTTGCAGCATCTGAGATTTGTGGTAGGTAATCCTGCCTAAATTTTATTCCTTCTGTGCCTGTGTGCATGTGTATAAGTGTGTGTCTGAGAGAGAGAGAGAGAGAGAGAGGACAGCTTGTGTGTGTGGGAACACAATCTATATATTGGTGAAAACATTCCATTTACGACTTCAGCTCTTGACCCTGAAGCAAGTGAAGCAGCCAGAAAGTATAAAACATTCAGAAGATTGTGTAGAGGTTTGGGCTTAGGGAAATTTTAATCATTCCACAAATTATATAGATATCAATATCTTGATCGAGACAGGCTACTATCTACTATGACAAATTGATGCTGGTTAGGAGCAATGCCAAAAAGAGAAAAAGCTTGCAAAACAAATGGGGCCAAAACAAAGTCATATTTTATGGCAGATATAAAAGGCCTCTGAAGCAGTCCCAGTCATCATCAAACCTGCTGACGCTTGAAAACTCTGCCTCTCAAGGATAGAGCCCCATATTKCCTCCTCCTCTACACTAATCCTGGGGAAGTTTGAGTGTTTGAGAACACTTATAAGTCTAAAGATCACCTTGCTCCTGATGTTCTACAGTAGTGAGGACTGGGATACCCTGAATTGACAGTCTTAGTCACTACAGTACAGTACTGTCACGTATACTCCCTCTCCGGCCTCTAGGTCACCAGGCTGCTGATTATTCCGCACTCCTGTCACCATCGTCTCGCGCGCCTGYGCCTCATGACACTCACCTGGACTCCATCACCTCCTTGATTATCTTCCCTGTATCTGTCCCTCACCTGGACTCCATCACCTCCTTGATTATCTTCCCTATATCTGTCCCTCACCTGGACTCCATCACCTCCTTGATTATCTTCCCTATATCTGTCCCTCACCTGGACTCCATCACCTCCTTGATTATCTTCCCTGTATCTGTCCCTCCCCTTGGTTCTTTCCTCAGGTGTTATTGACTCTGTGTTCATGTCGGTGCTTTGTTTGTGTTTCGTGTTCATTGTTTCTTTTGTTTATGTAAACACTCACTCCCTGAACTTKCTTCCCAACTCTCAGTGCACACGTTACAAGTACAGGACAGGACAAGGGCGTGTAGTGCATACTGCACCTCAACAGGTATGACCTAGATWTGCTAAAGATGTAGGATCTTAATTTGACCTATATTGTCACGGCAAAATAATCCTGCAGCAAGAGGATTTTAACGTTCTAGATTGGTGATTAGTCTATTAGCTGGCCAAAAGTAGGCTTCATGAAAAATGCAATAGTGTGAATATAACTGTGTTAGTGTGGGTTTTCAGGTCAAATATGTAAATCACAAAGCTCATCTGCATTTCCTGTGGTATAGGAAAATTCTCAGCAACAAAAGAGTGATCAACATCTGTATAATACAGGACTTTTCTTTAGCGACGGTACATTCCCTTGAAGTCAAGTGTGAACTAGCACTTCACTGTCATCTGTGTCTTTTAGCAATCCTGTATCCACTAAAACATAATGGCCCTGATATCTCAAATTGTCAAGTTGTAATCTGAAGTATTGACTTGGCAGCTGAAACAGAGTCCAACACGCAGCATGTTTGACATTGCCTTTTCTACAGTGAGTGAGGGCCGTTTTGTGTAAAGCTAGATGGCAGTGATCGGCCAATGTTCACCCGGCCATGCAGGGAAGAGCAGTACAGTGTACCCRTGGGCTCATGTCAGAGTGACGCAACACTCATTATCTCTTGCATAACGACCCTGATGCCAAGCGTCCAACGTAGCTTTTTAGGAGCAGACGGGAGTCTTGTCAAAATGGGGTCCGGAGCTGTATAGGAGGCTGGAACAAAAGTGCTTTCAATTTAGATCTGAAAGATTCTCTTGTTTCCCAGAAATAGTGCCATCTTTATGATCGGCAATATCCGCTCCCAAAGACAGGAAGTGGCAGAAATTGGCGGAGTGTTCCRAGCTTATCTATTCAGATTCAGATGAAAACTACCAACGAGAGGCCAGCCAGATTAGTAGTCTTGTAGTCAATTCACAGAGCTATTCACATGTTCCACGATCAAAAGGAGGGAAATGGTTGAGAGGAAAAGCTAGGAGATCTGAAAGGGAGTTCAGTTACAATGAGAAGTCAGATGAAGCCGTGCTTCACTTCACAATGCGGTGGCTAATGCATCTAATCACTGCACTTGATTTACTTTGCTAATTGACAATTCCATGGTCTTCCACGTTAGCAAACATGCAGTAAGTTGTCATTGGTTGCACTAAGTTGTCATTGGTTGCACTAAGTTGTCATTGGTTGCACTAATTGCACTGTTTGTTTACATAATCTGGTTCTAGTATTCATGACGTCACCCTGAAGAAGGCACAGTGATGCCGAAACGTTAGTGGTTTACCTAAWRAATKACTGGGAGCTTGTATATAGCGTGCAACTCTCTTTATTTATTCTTATAGCCAACATAAGTTGAAAAGATGCTTACTACCAGAGACCTCCAAAAGGAAAATACTCTTAGCCCATTGACATTCAAGCATTTTTAGAGTAACTTATCCATGATCACTGAGAACTGTCTTCGATCCTTGGCTGTGCAGACACCAGCAGATCAATCAATTAATGAATCAATCAATCAATCACAGCACTGTTTATCTAACTGGTAATTGACATCTCTTACCAATCCTAGAAAAGGTTAGGGTTTGACATGATCCTCCATCACCTTTTTCCCAGTGAGTCTACAGATACACACACAGCAGTAACAGCTGACTTCTTACAGCTCAGAGATGCACCTCTGTGTACAGCTTACCTTCAAGACTGAGGAAGAACTCAAGCGTGACGTGGCACCTCTGCCCCCCTCCCCCACCGCCCAAAAAAACTTTGCATTTTAATGAAGAACATGGAACATTCTTTCATTTAAATTGGAAAAAGGCAAAATAACACAATCTAATGTCGCCCTGAGCCAGAGAGATTAAGTAAGTAACTAAGTACTCAATAGAACAATTTAATTGAAATCTCGGGGGTTGAGGAGGTAAGGGAGGGAAAAGCCTGCCCAATGAGTGAAGTTTAAAAAAAGGCATCAACATTTTCCCTGGAATGCCATTTTTCACTCAGTCCAAGGAAAAGGTTAGCTTGCTCCACTGTTATATTAATATATAGCCATTGATAATTGGTTTTCTATCATTCACGAAAATGTACAATGCTCCAAGGCACAACATTTTTCTTCTTTGCATTCTCTTGCGATAGTACTGACATTCCCTCATACATTCCCCCTGTATCTCTCTCTTGTTTCATTAAGGTCATTCCACTTCAAAAAGCATCAGAAAGAGGTTTGACAACCATCATCTCGGGAATGTTCTGGAATCATTTCTGTAGTTTGAAAACAGATACGGTTAGCATTCCTGCAACATTATTTTGCTGAAATATAATTTGATAGCTGAGAAATTAAGATAATTGATTGTACCCAAATTCGCCATTTTAAATTATAAGATTAATATTATATTCAATAGATATAGTACATACATTCAGGTCCATAAATATTTGGACGTTGACCAAATTATTCCAAGTTATTATTATTTTAGCTGTCTACCACAGCATATAGGAGTTGAAATTAAACAATGAATATGAGCTGAAAGTGCAGACTTTCACCTTTCATTTGAGGGTATTTACATCCAAGTCGTGTGAATGGTGTAGGAATTACAGCACGTTTTATGTGTGGTCGTCCCCCCCCCTTTTTATTAAGGGACCACAAGTAATTGGACATTTGCTGCTCAGCTGTTCAATGGCCAGGTGTGTGTTATTCCCTCATTAGTTAATTTACAAGTAAGCAGAGAAGTAAGTCCAGAGTTCAAGTGTGGCATCTGGAATCTGTTGCTGTTAACCCTCAATATGAAGTTCAAAGAGCCTCAGAAACAGGAAGACCAGATTCAAGTTAGAAACATCTAAAAAGCCTGTACAGTTCTGGAACAACCTCCTATGGACAGATGCAGCACAAAGAATGCAACTCTTGTACCAGAATGCCGATGGAAGAGGAAGATATATGGGGAATGGAGGAACCTGCTCATGATCTGAAGCATACCACCTCAATCTGTGAAGCATGGAAGGAGGATATGCGCCAGTTGTTATGGTGGGGCATGTATGGCCTGCCAAATGGCAACCTGTTCCTATGTTATTTTTGATGGACTGCTTTACAAACAAGTCAGCAGGCATGAATTGCTGAAGTGGTTTACGAACTATATTATTTGCTCAGATTCAGCCAAATACTTAAACTTAGTTGGACGGCGCTTCACAGTTCAGATGGATCAATGACTCGAACCATGCTACCGGAAAACACCCCAATACTTTCATTAGGCAAAAGAGTGGAAGTGTTTCTGCAATGGCCCCAAGTCATATTCCCCTGACCTGAATCCAATTGAGCATTTTCACTTTGCTGAAGGCAAAACTGTGTGCAAAACGCGCCAAGAACAAGCAGGAAAGTGAAGAATCTACAGTAAAGGCTGGCAGAGCATCCCAGGGAAGAAACCACAGCATCTGGTGATGTCCATTGGTTCCACCACTTCAGGCAGCCATTGACCTGCAAATGATTTGCAACGCAAGTAATTAAAACTCACAATTTAATGTGTGATTATGTTAGTTTGTCCAATTACTTTTTTAGGGCCCCTTAAAATTTGGGGTGGGGGGGGGGGGGTGGGCTATGTATAAAAATGGTTGTAGTTCCGACACGATTCATACTATAATTTCGACAGAACTCTTAAATGAAAGATGAAAGTCGACACTTAAAGCACATCGTGATTGTTTCCTTTCAAATCCATTGTGGCGTACAGAGACAAAATGATTGTATCACTGTCCAAATACGTCTGGACCTGACTGCAACATCCGATTTRGACCYCCCAAATATGTTGGYTTCCTTACCCTGTAAGCAGTCTCCGGACAAGGTATGAYAGCAGCCCATCCTTTGRTTYTGTTTACCTGGCCACTGTTTCAAATGTTCACTTTTTAGCATTTGTGGCTCAAATCCAATGCAACTCAAGCAAACCAAGGCATTGATTGTGAAGAAAGAGAGGTTCTGGACAGATTCTAGAATTCCAGGCGTAAATAGCCTGCTTTATGAAAGGTTGCCTTTTCCCTGAAGGACGAGGGACAATAACCCTGTGAGCACACAACTCRATACTATCATTTCATTTTCAGCGTGAGCTCAGATGGAGTTTTATATGTTTGGACGTATGGGACCACCACTATGGAAACAAAGACCCACCGGTCAACCAGCCAATCAAACTGTGGTCTGTTTTGCAATGACACAGAGCAGCAGTGGAATGACTTAACGTTCCAACCAAATCAATATCCTCGAAGACTAGGTGCATCATATCATCCTCTGAACCATGAGTCCGAACACACAACCAATGTAAAGCCAAAGGCTCTGTGTGTGACAGAATACAATTGGTGTTGAGCGATAGCTGTAGCTGTGGGGTGAATGGATCGTGCCTCTGCAGGGTGTGTGTAGGGTGGAGGATTGATACATACACTTTGCCTGATGTGGAGGAGAGGTTCAATCATGCTGTCCAGTCCAAATGTGGGTTAGTGGGCCAGAGCCTAGGGGACGGATGAACCCGATTGAGACAGAGACA
>NW_019957678.1:661585-670434 GCF_002910315.2 Salvelinus sp. IW2-2015 | reverse complement strand
ACCAGGTACCAACCGGCAAACGCGACGAGAGCAGCGGACACACTGAGCACCCAGGTAACAACAGGAAGGGAGGAGGGAAATAAGACACAGGTAACAACAGGAAGGGAAGGGCAGGGAAGAGAAGACAGGTACAACAGGAAGGGAGGGAGGGAAATAGAGACAACAGGTAACAACAGAAGGAGGGCGATAAATAGAGAGCAGGTAACAACAGAAGGGAGGGAGGAAATAGAGTACGCAAGTAACGACAGGAAGGAAGGGAGGGAAATAGAGACACAAGTAACAACAGGAAGCGCGAGGGAGTGGAAATAGAGACACAGTGAACAACAGGAGGAGGGAAGGGAAATAGAGACCAGGTACAACAGGAAGGGAGGGAGGGAAAATAGAGACTCACAGTAACAAAGGAGAGAATAAACAACAACAGGAAGGGAGGGAGGGAAATGAGACACAAGTGTAACAACAGGAAGGGAGAGGGAATATAGAGATGCAGGTAACAAACAGAGAGGGAGGGAACTAGAGACACAGGTAAACAACAGGAAGGGAGGGAGGGAAATATGAGACACAGGTACAACAGGAGGAAGGGAATAGGACACGAACACGGGGCAAGAGGGGATAGAGAACAGGTACAACAGAGGAAGGGAATTGGACAGGAACAACGGAAGGAGAGGGAACGAGGACACAGGTAAACAACAGGAAGGCCGGAGGGAAATAAATAACACAGGTAACAACAGAAGGGAGGGAGCGGAAATAGAGACACCAGGTAACAACAGGAAGGGAGGGAGGGAAATAGAGGACACAGGTAACAACAGAGAGGGAGAGGGAAGGAATTAGAGACCAGGTAACAACAGGGAGGGAGGGAGGAATAGAGACGACAGAGTAACAACAGGAGGGAGGGAAGGAAATAGAGACACAGGTACACAACAGGAAGGGAGGGAGGGAAATAGAGATCACAGGTAACAACAGGAGGGAGGGGAGGGAAAATAGAGACACAGGTAACACACGGAGGGAGGAGGGAAATTAGAGACACAGGTAACAACAGAGGGAGGGAAGAATAGACATCAGGTACAACAGGAAGGGAGGAAAATAGAGACAGCAGGTACACAACAGGGAGGGAGGCGAAGGAGAGACTAACAGGTAAACAACAGGGCAGGAAGGGAGGGAAAATAAGACACAGGTAACAACAGGAAGGGAGGGAGGGAAATAGAGACAACAGGTAACACAGGAGGGAGGGAGAATAAGAGCACAGGGTAAACAACAGGATGAAGGGAGGGAGGGATAGAGACACAGGTAAACAAACAGAGAGGAGGGAGGGAGGAAATAGAGACACACAGGTAAAAAACAGAGAGGAGGGAAGGAAACTAAGAGGACACAGGTAAGCAACAGGGAGGGAGGGGAGGGAATAGAAATCACAGGTAACAACAGAGAAGGAGGGAGGGAAATATAATCAAGAACGGAACAGAGGAGGGAGGAGGGAGCAGTTGCCCCTGAAATGGAGATAAACAGACTATCCTAATACCTATATTTCCTGATTCTTATCATTATGTCTGTCAGTAGACCTATGACTTTGTATGTGGGAATTACTTTATTGTCAATTCCTAAGTGAACTGAGATCCTTTGTGAAGTGGAATGTGTGAGTAGTGAGTGGTCCGTTTTTGGTAACTATGTACCGTGTAGCGTAGGGAATAAGGAACTGTTGGCAGGTGGTGCAGAGTAGAAGGGAGGGAGGGGGTAATATTGAAGGAGTGGTTGATGTTAAAAGGTCAGACAGTCTTTAAGACTCCCACTAATGATGTCGCTAACCGAGTAGTGAATGAAGCTCTTGGTGAAAAGTGCTGACACAAAACCTCAAAAGGCCTCAGCCTCCTGCTCCTCTCAATCCAATTTCTTATTTTCTGGGATTAACTTTGCAGACTCTCGTCCATTGATAGACGCCCAATCAAAGCATAATTATAGAGAACCWCGTTCATTTGAGAGATATGTGACACATTATGTATTCACTGTTTTGCATAATTTCTGGGTAATGATTATGTATGTAATAAAATGTTATTGCAGTGTCAGATCAGACATATTAGCATTCATGTGCTTGTCCAATTAACTTTGCTGATTGAGACACCAATCAAATTAACTAAATGATTACTGCTATGAGAATGTACTGTTAYGCAACAGCAAGTAACTTGACTTCAATGGATACAAAGTCTGTTTAAATATAATGTCTGTTTGCCAGATATTAAAAGACTCAAGGATGAAATTGAAAGAAAGCATTACCTATAAAAGTATTGTATTGTAGGCTTCTGGTAAMACTATAAAGCTTGGTATCCCTGAGCAATGCTACGAGTGGATCAGTACCGGTACCACTAGCAGTATAGTATGGATATGGACATGGATTGGTGATCTGGACGTGACCAGAGACAAATCCCTCTAAACCTGCCTCACTCAGCAGCTTTACCCTTGATTAGTAATCAGCATTGGGTCTTTAATTACAAAATGACTGACAGAGAAGTCTGGGTGGAAAAGGTAAGGCACTGGGTTCCTGTACCTCTGTGTACCTTGGTGCAGGAGTGGACAGATGGGATGGGTTCCTGTACCTCTGTGTACCTTGGTGCAGGAGTGGACAGATGGGATGGGTTCCTGTACCTCTGTGTACCTTGGTGTAGGAGTGGAAAGATGGGATGGGTTCCTGTACCTCTGTGTACCTTGGTGTAGGAGTGGACAGATGGGACAGGATCCTGTACCTCTGTGTACCTTGGTGTAGGAGTGGACAGATGGGATGGGATCCCTGGCTGATGAGCAATGCTTCTGCTCCCATGGAGACAATCATTACTGAGAAAGAGTGCAAGAGACAGACAGACAGACAGACAGACAGACAGACAGACAGACAGACAGACAGACAGACAGACAGACAGACAGACAGACAGACAGACAGACAGACAGAACAGAGACAGAGCACAGACAGACAGACAGAATACAGACAGAATACAGACAGACAGAGATAGAGAGACAGAGATAGAGAGAATACAGACAGAAGACAGACAGACAGACAGAGAGAATGTAACGATGTGCGCTGAGAGTTGGGAAGCAAGTTCAGAGAGTGAGTGCTTTAATAAATAAACACAACACAAAGCAAGAAACACAAACAACGCACAGACTTAACACTGGAACAGAAACAATAACACCTGGGGAAGGAACCAAAGGAAGTGACATAACTCAGCTAAAAAAGAAACGTCCTCTCACTGTCAATTGCGTTTATTTTCAGCAAACTTAACATGTAAATATTTGTATGAACATACAAAGATTCAACAACTGAGACATAAACTGAACAAGTTCCACAGACATGTGACTAACAGAAATTGAATAACGTGTCCCTGAACAAAGGGGGGGTCAAAAGTAACAGTCAGTATTTGGTGTGGCCACCAGCTGCATTAAGTACTGCAGTGCATCTCCTCCTCATGGACTGCACCAGATTTGCCAGTTCTTGCTGTGAGATGTTACCCACTCTTCCACCAAGGCACCTGCAAGTTCCCAGACACTTTCTGGGGGGAATGGCCCTAGCCCTCACCCTCCAATCCAACAGGTCCTTGACGTGCTCAATGAGCCTGCAGGAAGGGTACCACATGAGGGAGGAGGATGTCTTCCCTGTAACGCACAGCATTGAGATTGCCTGCAATAACAACAAGCTCAGTCTGATGATGCTGTGACACACCGCCCAGACCATGATGGACCCTCCACCTCCAAATGGATCCCGCTCCAGAGTACAGGCCTCGGTGTAACGCTCGTTCTTCGACGATAAACGTGAATGTGACCATCAACCCTGATGAGACAAAATCGCGACTCATCAGTGAAGAGCACTTTTTGCCAGTCCTGTCTGGTCCAGCGACTTTGGGTTTGTGCCCATAGCGACGTTGTTGCCGGTGATGTCTGGTGAGGACCTGCCTTACAACAGGCCTACAAGCCCTCACTCCAGACTCTCTCAGCCTATTGCGGACAGTCTGAACGCTGATGGGGGATTGTGCATTCCTGGTGTAACTCGGGCAGTTGTTGTTGCCATCCTGTACCTGTCCCGCAGGTGTGATATTCGGATGTGCCGATTTTGTGCAGGTGTTGTTACACGTGGTCTGCCACTGCGAGGATGATCAGCTGTCCATCCTGTCTCCCTGTAGCGCTGTCTTGGGAGTCTCAGTACGGACATTGCAATTTATTGCCCTGGCCACATCTGCAGTCCTCATGCCTCCTTGCAGCATGCCTAAGGCACGTTCACGCAGATGAGCAGGGACCCTGGGCGTTTTCCAGAGTCAGTAGAAAGGCCTCTTTAGTGTCCTATGTTTTCATAACTGTGACCTTAATTGCCTACCGTCTGTAAGCTGTTAGTGTCTTAACGACCGTTCCACAGGTGCATGTTCATTAATTGTTTATGGTTCATTGAACAAGCATGGGAAACAGTGTTTAAACCCTTTACAATGAAGATCTGTGAAGTTATTTTGATTCTTACGAATTATCTTTGAAAGACAGGGTCCTGAAGAAGGGCAGGGAGAGAGACAAGAGAGAGAAAATACAGACAGAGATAATACAGACAGAGAGAGAGAATCAGACAACAGGAGAATACAGCCAGACAAAGAATACAGACAGAGAGAGAGATTAGACAGAGAGAAGGCAGACAGAGAGAGAATACAGACAGACAGAGAGACAGACACAGAGAGAATACAGACAGACAGACAGCCACAGAGAGAGAATACAGACAGACAGAGAGACAAACACAGAGAGAATACAGACAGACAGAGACAGGCAGAGAGGGAATACAGACAGACACAGAGAGAGAGAGACACAGAGAGAGACAGACACAGAGAGAGACAGACAGAGAGAGAGACAGACCAGAGAGAGAGAAAATACAGACAGACAGATAGAATACGACAGACGAGACACAGACAGAGAGAGAATCAGACAGAGAGAGAGAGAAACAGAGAGACAGACAGAGAGAAAGACAGACAGAGAGAGAGATTACAGACAGACCGAGAGAGAGAATACAGACAGACAGAGAGAATACAGACAGACAGATAGACAGACAGAGCGAGAGACAGACAGAGAGAGAATACAGACAAACAGAGAGAGAGAGACAGACAGAGAGACAGACAGAGAGACAGACATAGAGAATACAGAGAGACAGACACAGAGAGAGAGACACAGAGAGACAGACACAGAGAGACAGACACAGAGAGAGAGACAGACAGAGAGAATACAACAGACAAGAGAGAATACAAACCAACAGAGAAGCAGACACAGAGAGAGAAACAGACAGACAGAGAGACAAACACAGAGAGAATACAGACAGACAGAGACAGGCAGAGAGGGAATACAGACAGACAGAGAGACAGACACAGAGAGAGAGAGACACAGAGAGAGACAGACAGAGAGAGAGACAGACAACAGAGAGAGAAATACAGACAGACAGATAGAATACAGACAGACAGAGAGACAGACAGAGAGAGAATACAGACAGAGAGGAGAGAGACACAGAGAGACAGACAGAGAGAAAGACAGACAGAGAGAGAGATTACAGACAGACCGAGAGAGAGAATAAGACAGACAGAGAGAATACAGACAGACAGATAGACAGACACAGAGCGAGAGACAGACAGAGAGAGAATACAGACAGACAGAGAGAGAGAGAGCAGACAGAGAGACAGACAGAGAGACAGACATAGAGAATACAGAAGAGAAGACACAGAGGAGAGACACAGAGAGACAGACACAGAGAGACAGACACAGAGAGAGAGACAGACAGAGAGAATACAGACAGACAGAGAGAATACAAACCAACAGAGAGACAGACACAGAGAGAGAAACAGACAGAGAGAGAGAATACAGACAGACACCCAGAGAGAGAGGGAGAGATTTTTGTTTTTCTTATCTGACTTGCCTAGTTAAATAAARACAAAAAAAATMTATGTATATAAAAATATTTATATCTTCAATATATTGCAGATATAGGTGATGTCCAGGTGGCGTTGGTTTAATTTCCCAGTGATGATATGAAGGCCACAGCCCCGTGCCAGACTGCGTAACTCCAGGGCTCGTGTTGCATCTCCTAGATTCTCACGCTGTATTTACAACATCCAGAATCTCTTACTCTCAATATCTCTCATAATTACTTTATGAAATACCTCCCTGTTATCCACCTAAAAATAATAAAGTCTTGCTGCGGTACATCCTAACGAATCAATCAAATGAAACCTGCTTTAATCTTTTYTCCATCAGGCTACCTAAAATGAGCACGGACATACGTTTAAAGTGAAATACCGTGCCAGTAGATTCAAATCAGATGTAACTCTGTATCTCATTTTATACCAAATCAAGGTAATTCATCTGTGTTCAAGATTAACCTATCGCAATTTCTAATAATGTACCCTCGCTCTCCTTAGGCTAACAAGTCATACAAAAGCTTATGCTGTTGATTAAAACTGCCTCTCCGATACTTGCCTCTTTAAGGTGACTCAAATGTAGATCTTGGCAATAGGGTATGGAAGTAATCAATGCTTATTCACTCCTCAATGCAGCCCAATCAAACTGTACTGGTGGAACTTCATGTTTTCCTCATATCCTTTCTCCTGCTGTCTCGTTCTCCGTGTTTTTCCATCTCTCCATTTCCCTGTCGATGTACCAATGACAGGTTGTGTGGTACCGCTGATTATAGCCGGCACTATTTCAACTCAGTTCAAGCACCAGTCAATCAAGGCTGAGTAAGAAAGTGGATGTGTAACAAAGCAATATGATTGCTACATGTACTTCAATCATTTGTGTGCTTCGACAAATCATCTTAATTCTCTCTTTCCCACCCCTTTCCTTTTGATGACATGTGTGAAAGATGTGAACTAACGAAGTGCTTCTGTATTGTCTGGTCTTTCTTCCCTTGACCTTTCAGGCCCTCAGATGTTATTGTTTAGGAAACCATTGATTAATCAAGTAGATCATGTATTGTGCGATTGAAACGTGCTGCTGCCACTTATTGCTGTTGTCTTCACCATTCTGTCGTCTGTCTGTCTGATCGACACACACACACCACTCAAACCACACACCACACACACCACACCACACACACACACACCACACACACAACCTACACACACACACACACACACACACACACACACACACACACACACACCGACATCACACCACACACACACACGACACACACACACACACACACAACGACTACCACCCACACACACAACAACCAACAACCACACTCATACCACTTCCCACCAAACGCTTATAACACCAGCCAGTATGCATCTGCTAGGGAACGCCACAAGAGGGGAGAGCACCTATTATTAATTATATCGATCCCCATTATTCCTTGCCAAGGCAGCAGCTACTCTTCCTTGGGTTCCAGCAACATTAAGGCAGTTCATTCTTATTAGAATTATAACATGACTAATTCATACACACTTTTCAAAAACCACTGTCACCTCTCTCCTCACTACACATGCCGTTACCTCTCTCCCTTCACTACACATGCCGTTACCTCTCCCCTTCACTAACATGCCTGTTAACCTCTCTCCCCTTCACTAACACAATGCCTGTTACCTCTCTCCCTTCACTACACATGCCGGTTACTCTCTCCCTTCACTACACCAGTGCCTGTTACCTCTTCTCCCTCACTTAACATGCCTTTACCTTCTCTCTCTTCACTACACCACTGCCTGTTACCCTTCCCCATTCACTACACATGCCTGTTACCTCTTCTTCCTCAACTACACAGGAGCCTGTTAACCTCTCTCCCTTCACTTACACATGCTTTAGCCCTTCCCCTTCACATACCACATCGCCTGTTACCGCTCCCCCTTCACTAACGACTCCCTAGACACATGCTCTACCATCTCTCCCATTCACTACCACATGCCTGTTACCCTCCCCTTCACTACACATGCCTGTACCTTCTCTCCCTTCACGTCACAGTGTCTAATCACTCTCTCCCTTAGCACTTGAATGCTTTACCTCTCTCCCTTCACTACACATGCCGTTACCAATCTCTCCCTTCACCTACACATGCCTTAGCTCTACTCTCTCTTCCCTTCACGTACACATTGCCTGTTACGCTCTCCCCTTCACTCACATGCCTTTACTACTCTCCCTTCACTATTTCCACATCACTGGTACCTCTCTCCCTATGCACTACACATGACCTGTTTACCTCTCCCTTCACTAACATGCCGTTACCTCTCTCCCTTCAGCACACATGCGCTGTTACCTCTCTCCCTTGCACTACACTATGGCCTTGCTTACCTCTCTCATCCCTTCACTCACATCCTGTTACCTCTCTTCCTTTCACTACACATGCTTGTAGAGTCTCTCCCTTCACTACACACATGCCTGCTTCCGCTTCTCCCTTCACTTACACATGTCCTGATTTACTCCCTTCACTACACATGCCTTGTTAACTCTCTTCCCATTCACTTACACATACCTGTTACCTCTCCCATCACACACTGCCTGTTACCTCGTCTCCCTTCACTACACCATTGCCTTGGACTCTCTCCCATCCAACAATGCTGTTACCTCTCTCCCTATGCCCCTGTGTCCCCGCTGTGTTCTTTGAAGCAGTTAAGAGTGGTGGAGCAGCAGGTAGAGTTGTTTACACAACGTCTACGAAACTGCACCATACCAGAGCTGCTTCCCATGGATCCCTCAGTCCCGGCCTAGCAGCACTCACTGCTGGAAATTGGAGCTTTTAGTCAAGGGTGCAGAAAGGAGAGAAGATGGCATTGCATAGGGAGGGAGGGAGAGGCGAGGAGGGAGGGAGGGAGGAGGGAGGGAGGAGGGAGGGAGGGGAGGGAACGAAGCAAGGAACGAGATGA
>NW_019957678.1:652809-661401 GCF_002910315.2 Salvelinus sp. IW2-2015 | reverse complement strand
GCAATAGTGGCAGCAGCACGTTCAATCCACAATACATGATCTACTTGATAATCAATGGTTTCCTTAACAATAACATCTGAGGGCCTGAAAGGGTCAAGGGAAGAAAACCGACAGACACAGATGGTGACGACAACAGCAATAGTGGCAGCAGCACGTTCAATCCACAATACATGATCTACTTGATAATCAATGGTTTCCTTAACAATAACATCTGAGGGCCTGAAAGGGTCAAGGGAAGAAAACCAGACAATACAGAAGCACTTCRTTTATTCACATCTTCTCACACATTGTCAAATTGCACAACAACAAGAAGCCAATAATGTCACTAATGTAGCTGTGGCAACATTCACTGTTTGAGTTCCGTCAATGTTTCATATGGTAGAGAAGAAGAAACAGTGACTTTGAGACAAAGCGATATGGGCATTCTACTGTAAAGTCAAAAGTCTCACATCGCCCATCGAAGTACAATCCTTGACATTGATTATACTGACTCCATTTTTTTGGCTCATGAAGAAATAAACAGTTTAATATGATTTATTCATTATTCATCATGGTAGTGATAGAAAGTGTTTTTATTAGGACGCCACTGTCATGTTTTGTATTCTATTGGATCACAACCCAGTAGAGGGGTACCAGGCTATTTAACACCTGCCCTTTCAATAGCCTGGTATCAGACACCACGTCAGGTTCCTGTGTTCCTCTGTCACTCTGTAAATGCCACTTTCATTTCTCTTAGCACCATACCCCTCCCCCCTTCACCCCCATTCTCCTCCCCTTGGGTGGAGCCCCGTTTTGGGGGGTGAAAAGCCCTGGCACCCCACCTCTGGACAAGAAGTGTGTCTCTGTGGGACAGGAAGCTGTGTCCAGTGGACATTCAGATGGCCGAATGAAAAAGAGGAAAAGCTCCTTAGCAACAACAACCAGGTCTGTGTGCTTCCATCTGCAGCCTTTTACCGGCCCACTGTGACAGGCAATGTGGCTCTGTGGTCGTTCCGACTGCAGGAGGGGCTATGATAAACCCTTCTCCGGCTGGGGATGAGGCTGGGGACGAGGCTGGGGATTTTCCGAGGTCGGATGTGGGTGCCTTGTCAGTTTGCCTAAGGAGTTCGAGGATGGGGGAGGAGAGAGAGGGGGTGGAGAGAGGGATGGTGGGAGAGCTGGTGGTGGGGAGGAGAAGGCGGGGAGGGAGAGTTTGGATGTGTCGTGGGGTGCTGTCCTTGGTATTTTGAATACACGGGCTTAGGGAACACTCGACCAATAGCTTGTGGACTCATTGGTGACGTTCTGACGGTGCGCCACACCAGGGGCCTATGGACACTACATTAGGCTGTCGGATCGAATAGGAGTGAAGATTTAATATACTCCGTTTCTTGCAATAGCACTGAGCAGTTTCTCCCAGGAGGCAAGTTCTCCAGAGCAGTTTCCCCAGGAGCAGTTTTTTCCCAGGAGCGCAGTTTCTCCAAAGGAACAGTTTCTCCCAGGAGGCAGTTTCTCCAGGAGCCGTTTCTTCCCAGGAGCAGTGTTTTTTCCAGGAAAGTTTGTTCCGGAGCCGTTTTGTCCAGGCGCATTTCTCCAGGAGCAGTTTTTCCCACGAGCAGTTTTCTCCCAGGACGAGTTTTTCCTCCGGCAGGGCGTTTTTCTCCGCAGAACAGTTTTCCAGGAGCAGTTTCCAGGAGCAGTTTTCTCCAGGAAAGTTTCTCCCAGAAAGTTTCGTTCCCAGGTAGCAGTTTCTCCCAGGAAGCAGTTTCTCCAGGGAAAAGTTTTCTCCAGAAGCGCTCTCTAGCTGAGCTATTTCTCTTCAGGCAGGCGATTTTCTCCAGGGAACAGGTTTCCTCTTCGGCAGGAACAGTTTCTCCAGGACGTTTCTCCGCGAAAGTTTCGGTGGCCGGATGCAGTGTATACTCAGGCATAGGCAGTTTCCTCCCGAGAACAGTTTTCTCCCCAGGAAAAGTCTCTCTCGGCTTTCAGAAGCAGTTTCCCGAGGAGCAGTTTTCTCCTGCAGGTTAGCCTTGCAAGTTGTACGTTTTTTCCAATGTTGTATGAATAAATCATATTTCACACATATTCAAACATATATTGTTGAGCCACACATGGATGTAATTAACCAACGCACCTCTTCCGAAAGTCTTCAATTGTACAGCTAGTGAACGGCATGTCCAGGCATAAAATAATATGGAATGATATACATCACAACCGTTATATAATGTGAATTTATAAAATATAATATAAATAACCCTCATTAAAATCCAAGTGTTCACTCCATGTTGAAACACAGTGAAAACAAATACTGTGGCTGGTTTTCTGTTGTCACATGGTTTCTCAGTACTGGTTCTGTCGTGCTCCAGCAACCTCCTGCTAGGACACTTCTGTCTGCTGCTCAGACGGTTCTTGTCTGCTGCCAGAAACCGGTTTCTGTCTGCTTGCTCAGCACCGGTTCTGTCTGCTTGCTCGAACGGTTCTGTCTTGCTTGCTCAGAAACGGTTCTGTTGCTTGCTCAGACACGGTTCTGTCTGCTTGCTCAGAAACCGGGTTTCTGTCTGCTTGCTCAGACCGTTTTTTAGATCCGGTTCTGTTGCTTCTAGAACCGGTTCTGTCTGCTTGCGCTCCAAACCGGTTCTGCGAGATGCGACCACTGCGTCGAGGGTAGCTTGGGGTGTCCACAGAGATGGCCATCAGCGGAATCAAGTCCCAGGAAGAAACAACCACTGCGACTTCCTCCAATTCACAGTCAGGGGAATAGTCGTGTTTTTTTTAATATCTACAAACAAAAGCGTTGTCGTAACGGACTGGACTGAGTCAGTCACTGCTGTTCTCTTGGTGTATAATGCTGGACTGGCAGTCAGTTCACTCGCTGTTCCCGCTTTGCGCGTCGATCTAATGATCTGGTCTGATTGTCGCAGTCACGTGTCGCTCCCCGCTTGGTGTACTCTAGATTGACTGGAACTGAGTCGTCACTGTGCCACTGCTTGTGACTATGACTGGCGTAGTCACTGCTATAGTGTTAATGACTGGACTGAGTCAGTCACTGCTGTCCTTGGTGGTATCTAATGACTGACTGAGTCAGCTCACTAGCTGTCCTGGTGAACTGTATTTGTGGACTGAGTCAGTCACTGCTGTCTCTTTGGTGATCTATGACTGGACTGAAGTCAGTCACTGCTGTCCCCTTGGTGATCATAAGTGACTGGACTGAGTAGTCACTGGGCTGTCCCTTGCGTGATGCTAATTGGACGATGGATCAGGTAGGTGTCTATTGGTGCAGCTATGCTAATGGCATATGTGTCCCTTTGGGTGATCTAATGACTGGATGTAGTCAGGTCACTGCCTGAATCCGAAGTTATGGTTATTCTCAATATGACGGCTGAGTCAGTCCACTGCTGTCCTCTTTGGTTGATCTAATGACTGGACTAAGTCAGTCACTGCTGTCCCCTTGTTGGTTAGGTGATCTAATATGGACTGAGTCAGTCTGCTGTCCCCTTTTTGGTGATCATAATGACTGGACTGAGTCAGTCATGCTGTCCCCTTTTGGTCGTCTAATGACTTGGACTGAAGTCAGTCACTGCTGTCCCTTCTTGGGTGAGTTTCTAATGGATGGAATGAGTCAGTCACGCATCTACGCTGTCGCCATCTATTGGTGATTCAGATGAATGGATCTGAGTCAGTCACTGCTAGTCCCTTTTTGGTGATACTAAAATCGACTGGAAGCTGAGTCAGTCAACTGCTTCCCTTTTGGTGATCTAATGACTGACGTGAGTCAGTCATTTGCTGTACCCGTTTTTGGTGAATCTAAATGAATGGACTAGCAGTCAGTGTCGCGTCACTGGTGACGTGTTGCGCCTGGATAATAGACTGGACTGAGTCAGTGCACTGCATCGGTCGCCACTTTTGGTGATGTAATGACTCGGACTGAGTCCAGTCACTGCTGTTCATTACCTTTTGTTGTCTTTAATAGATGGACGGAGTCCCAGTCACTTGCGTGTACCAACTTGTGGCTGATTATCTATATGACTGGACGTGAGTCAGTCACTGCTGTCCCGTTGGTGTTCTATAATGACTGAGACTGGAGGCTCAGTCACTCGTCTGTACCTTCGTATTTGGTGAATCTGAGTATGGATGGATGAGTCAGTGGATACAGCGCAACAAAATAGCCTGTCCCGTGGTGATCTAATGATGGACTGAGTCAGTTCAATGTGTCCATTGGTGATCTGTGACGGTGGGAATGAGTCCAGTACACGGCTTGTCCCTTGGTGGTAGGCTTTAATGCGTGGGGACTGTTAGCTCCAGGGTCACTGCTGTCGGGTTCATATATATAGAGAGATCGATATGGGCTAAATGACTGTAGAGATAGATAACTTTGCTTGTCTTCCGTTGTTGTTATAAGATATATGATGACTGGAACTAGAGTCAGTCACTGCTGTTCCTTGGTGATTAAAAGATATAGAGACTCAGTCAGTTCACGTGCATTGTTTCTTGGTGAGGTACTTCTAATGAGAGTGGACTTTAGCGAGTCCAGCTCACTGCTGTACCTCTTCGTGATAGATCCTAATGACCTCGGACTGAGTGCGTGCACTTTAGCTGTTCGCGCTCTTTTGGTGATTAATGACTGGACTGAGTCAGTGCCTTTTGCTGTCGCATTTGTGACTCTAAAATGATGGATGAGATATTAGTCATCCTGCTGTTCTTTCCTTTTGTGGATCCTATGACCTCGGAACTGAGTAGTCAATAGCTGTCCTTTTTGGATGATCACTAATGCTCGCGCATCGAGATAAAGTTCATTGCTGCATTCTTCGCCTTTTTTTTGATGAGGATATATTATAGATAGAGAACTGAGTGCAGCACCTTACGAGAAACCATCAGGAGGCTGAGAAATTCGGCTGGTGTCACCCAAAAAGCACTCACAAGGGACACTTCTACAGATGCAACCAATCGAGAGCATTCCTGAATACGGTTTTCTGATATCTCACGCCTGGTACGTAGCAACGTGCTCTTCAAGCCACGTAGGCTCTCTCAGCAGGGTAGTGAGGTCTGCAGACCCACGCATAGAGAGAGATATACCTCAGAGATCACACACCCCGACTGTAACAGGGGGCCATCAGATCATCAAAGGTTAACACAACCCAAGCCACTTCGACTGTTCAATCCCCGCTATCATCCAGAAAAGGCGAGGTCCGTAAGAGATGCATCAAAGAGTGGACGAGAGACTCGAAAAACAGCTTCTGTACTCAAGGCCATCAGACATGTTAACAGCCCCCACTAAATTCTAGCGGCCGCTGCCCAAAATCTGACTCAACTCCAGCCACTTTAAAATGGGAATTTGATAGAGATATATGATATAGATACCATATGCCCTTTAGCAATGCCACTTAAATACTATGTTTTACATACTACAGATTTACCCTCTCCGAATAGATTCATATACTGCTACTCTTATATGCATCTACTGCATCTTGCATCTCTATATAGAATACATGTACAACTAGCCACTTTAAACTATGCACTATTGTTATGTTTCCTACCTACCAGTTCCTCTCATATGCTCTATAACCCGTATCTAAACATCTACTTTGCTTGCATGCGTTCTGGTACCCCTTTTCGCATACCATCTTCTTTCTGTACAAATATTCTTTATCCGCTTCCACTCTTGTGTGTAACGTTGGTAGGTGTTGTTAAGGTAGTCGCTTGGTGGTTAGTTTAGATTTTGGAGTGTGATAACAGCTTTTACTAAGATTACTTTGGTTATTACTGCATTGTCGAACTAGAAGCAAAGCATTTCGCACTACACTCGCATTAACTCCTCGCTACTCATGTGTATGGGGATAATAAAATTTGTATTGGTGGATTTGTTTTGAGTTTGATTTCAATGAACGGACTGAGTCTTTTGTCCTTGCTGTCCCCCGGTTGGTGTGGCGAGCGAAAAACAGTTTTGTCAGGGAGGTAAGGGGACGTGGGATTGAATGCAAATGAATGGAAATAGTTTGAACCACTGCAATACTTTTTATATGAACCTAATAAAAGGGAGTGAAAAGCCTATAATTAATATAACACGTACAATCAACACAAAAACAGGGAAGCTGAGGTGGCCATTACTGACATGTTAAGGTTGTACAATCATACAGTGGCGGACCAAATGGTATTCTCGCCTTTATGAAGCCTTTTCTCTGGGGCCATGGAGTTTTGATCATTCACAGGCGATCAGAGAGTGTTCCATCAAGGTCTTCTATCTGAGCGGACCAGTGGGCTTAGTATGTTCTTTCGGGCGCTCTTTCATGTGACGTTTTAGGGAGAGTAGCAACACGGGCAGGGCAAGTTCTTGATGTTCGCTGGTCGGGAAGCATACCGCGTGTTTGGAAGGACATGTCCCCCTTAACTCCATAAACAGATTTCTCAAGCACAATAGAGGCACACATCTGGTCGAGCAGGACGGCTTCTTCAGGAACCATAAACGTTCGGCGACGTAGCTTGTGATCTTTAGAGTAGGATATGACAGTCTGGTGGGACTAGGGCTTTTCGGGGATTTTCCATTATTTGGTGGTCAGAGTTTCAAAGATACACAAAGCTTCAGTAACGGGTAGTATATTCTCCTTCATAGTGTCTGTCTTTGCTTTGTAACCGCAGTCCGTGAGTGTCCACTGGGCCCTTGAAGTCAAACATGGCATGAAAAAACACCACTGTCATACAGAGGAGATGAGCAGGGAAGGTTGGCCAGGTGGGTCGGACAGGTGAGCAGGGAACGTTAGGGACAGGTGGTTCGGACAAAGTGATAAAAAAGGAGCAAGGGTTGGGACAGGTAGTAGTCGACAGCAGAGCAGGGCAGTTGGGACAGGTGGGTCGGACAGAGCAGGAGGTTGGGCAAGGTGGGTCGGAGCAAGGCAGGGCAACGGGTTAGGGGCAAGCGTGGGGTGGACAGAGAGCGGAGACACGGTTAGCGCGCGGAACAGAGTGCAGGCGTCAGGCGACAGTAGAGTGCGGAACAGGTTGACGGGGATCGTTGGAGGTGGGTCGGACAGAGAGCAGGGAAGGTTGGGGAAGGTGGGTCGGAAGAGAGGCAGGGACGAATTGGGGAAGGTGGGTCGGACAGAGAGAGCAGCGGAACGGTATGGGACAGGTGGGAGTCGGACAAGAGACGCAGGGACACGGTTGGGAGGGACAGGTTGTAGTCGGACAGAGAGCAGGGAACGGTTGTGGACAGGTGGGTCGGACAAGAGAGCAGCGGAAGAGTTAGTTAGGACGACGGTTTTTTTGTTGAGGGTACGTGACAGAGAGAGGGAACGGTTAGCAAAGAGGACTTAAGGTGGGTCGCGACAGAAGGGAGAGGTGAGATTCTTTAGTTTTATTCCAACTTCTTATATTCTGTTTTCTTAACGTTTCATATCTTTTTTTCCTTTAAATTTACGTTTTTGAAAGAAAAAAACACATTCTTTCTGCTTTTCATTTGTCTTATTAGGTTTTCTATCAAAGAACAGCCAACAAGTGATTTTGTGGATTTTTTATTCAGTGTTGTTGGCAGAGATAGAAAAACCATGTACGGGAAAACAAGGAATTCATACATGGCCAAAACATGTTTTTGGACATGGCTGACCCCAAATACTAGCGCTAACACCCGCCCATGATGGAGGGGAGACACTTGTTTTAAATCAATGAGAATGTCATCAGAGACAAACTATATTTTTCTCCTTTCTAAGGGATATTGGTCGGCAGTCCTCCTCCGCAATCCCCATCCTTCCTTTGATTAGAAGTAAGCCGTCAGAGACCAAGCGAGATGTCACAGTAGTGTGTGATTTTTTGTAAACACCTACCGCTCCAATGGATTAGAAAATATCAACCCTCCTCCCATATACGTTTTCTACTCGAGGCTTGAAACTTATTGTTTAATAGCAGAGCAATTGATGATATTGACGTATTTGGTAGACTGCATGCTTTTCATATTGCCTATGTCACACTTCTACGCTTCAACATCCATTCAGTAGCATTTTCTGCAACATTAGTATGAATGCTTTAGAATACAGTAGCAGTCAAAAGTTGGACAAGCCTACACTATTAGGTACCTCATTCAAGGGTTTTTCTTTATTTTGTACTATTTTCTACATTGTAGAATCATAGTGAGGACATAAACTATGAATAAACACATATGGAATCATTAGTCAACAAAAAGTGTTAAAACAATCCAAATTTATTATTAATTTAAGATTCTTCAAAGTAGGCCACCTTTGCACACTTATGGCATTCTCTCAACCAGCTTTTCGTGAGTAAGTCACTGGAATGCATTTCAATTAACAGATGTGCCATTGTTAAAGTTTAATTTGTGGAATTCTTTGCTTCCTCTTATGTGTTTCAGCCAATCAGTTGTGTTGTGATAGGTAGGGTTCGTTACAGAAGAAGCCACTTTGGTAACGAACAGAATGTCCAATCACTTATATGACGAAACAGCCAATATCAAAATGGCGTCATACTATTAAGACGGTATGTAGCTAGTCGCGGAAGAAATTCAAACAATCAAAAAACCGTTGGTTACTGTATGAAATGAAATGGTAAAAACTACTGTGGAGCGAAGCCGGAATTTGCGACGCAGGCTTCACCGGAAGTCAAACTGGACTG
>NW_019957678.1:637384-652784 GCF_002910315.2 Salvelinus sp. IW2-2015 | reverse complement strand
GAGGTTGGCGGACGAGGGCTGGGGACGAGGGCTGCAGGGAGGGCTATGAAAACCTCCGGCTGGATGAGCTGGGGATGAGGCTGGGGACGAGGCTGGGGAGGAGGCTGGGGATGAGGCTGGGGATGAGGCTGGGGACGAGGCTGGGGAGGAGGCTGGGGACGGCAGGCCTGGGACGAGGCTGGGACGAGCTGGGGACGAGGCTGGGTGAGGAGGCTGGGACGAGGCTGGGGATGAGGCTGGGGAGATGAGGCTGGGGACGAGGCTGGGGACGAGGCTGGGGCTCAGGATGTACGAAGCTCAGATGTACTCGGGGGGGGGGGGGCTCTTAATGATCCACAAAACTTAAGGCTTTGACATAATAAATTAATTTTAATTTATCAACCATGTTACTGTATCTCTGCCCAAACAAACAGTTTGAAAGTCGGTGGGCAGTCTTTAGTGCATTGAAGTTTCTGCGTCAGCACAAGGAAGTGAAAGCACATCCATGTGCATAAGACCTCTGCATTCATCTACAGTACAGTCAAAAGATTGGACACACCTACTCATTCAAGGCTTTTTCTTATTTTTACTATTTTCTACATTTTAGAATAATAGTAAAGACATCAAAACTATGTAATAACACATATGGAATCATGTAGCAACCAAAAAGTGTTAAAAAAATCAAAATATATTTTTGATTTTAGATTCTTCATAGTAGCCACCATTGCCTTGATGACAGCTTTGCACACTCTGGCATTCTCTCAACCAGCTTCACCTGGAATGCTTTTCCAACAGTCTTGAAGGAGTTCCACCATATGCTGAGCACTTGTTGGCTGCTTTTCCTTCACTTTGCTGTCCAACTCATCCCAAACCACCTCAAAAGGACAGATTTCCACCGGGTCTAATGTCCATTGCTCATGTTTCTTGGCCCAAGCAAATCTCTTCTTCTTATTGGTGTCCTTTAGTACTGGTTTCTTCACAGCAATTCGACCATGAAGCGCTGATTCACAGTCTCCTCTGAACAGTTGATGTTGAGGTAACTCTAATGAACTTGTCTTCTGCAGCAGAGGTAACCCTCGGTCTCCTTTCCTGTGTTTGCATTCCTTATGAGAGCCAGTTTCATCATATTGTTGGATGGTTTTCGCGACTGCACTTGAAAGAAACTTTCAAAGTTGTTGGAATTTTCCGCATTGACTGACCTTCATGTCTTAAAGTAATAATGGACTGCCATTTCTCTTTGCTTATTTGAGCTGTTTCTGCCATAATATGGACTTGGTCTTTTACCAAATAGGGCTATCTTCTGTATACGAACCCTACCTTATCACAAATCTCTCTCTTTGTGGACTGCCATTTCTCTTTGCTTATTTGAGCTGTTCTTGCCATAATATGGACTTGGTCTTTTACCAAATAGGGCTATCTTCTGTATACGAACCCTACCTTATCACAACACAACTGATTGGCTGAAACACATAAAGAAGCAAAGAAATTCCACAAATTAACTTTTAACAATGGCACATCTGTTAATTGAAATGCATTCCAGGTGACTACCTCACGAAGCTGGTTGAGAGAATGCCATAAGTGTGCAAAGGGTGGCTACTTTGAAGAATCTTAAATATAAAATATAATTGGATTTGTTTAACACTTTTTTGGTTACTATATGATTCCATATGTGTTATTTCATAGTTTCATGTCCTCACTATGATTCTACAATGTAGAAAATAGTACAAATAAAGAAAAACCCTTGAATGAGTACAGTAGGTGTGTCCTAACTTTTGACTGCTACTGTATTTCTAAAGCCATTCATACTGTGTTGCAGAGAAAATGCATGAATGGATGAACTGTGTGACATGGCAATATGAACAATGCTACAATACGTCAATATCATCAATTGCTCTGCTATTAAACAATTTCAAGCCTCGTAGAAAACGTTATAGGGAGGGAGGGTTGATATTTTCTGAATCCATTGGAGCGGTAGGGTTTTACAAAAAGATCACCACCTACTGTGACATCTCGCTTGGTCTCTGACGGCTTACTTCTAATCAAAGGAAGTGGATGGGGATTGGCGGAGGAGGACTGGCCGACATATATCTGTAAGAAAGGAGGAAAATATAGGTTTGTCTCTGATGACATTCTCATTGATTGAAACAAGTGTCTCCCCTCCATCATGGGGCGGTGTTAGCGGCTAGTATTTGGGGGTCAGCCATGTCCAGAAAACATGTTTGGCCAGTGATGAATTCCTTGTTTTCCCGTACATGGGTTTTTCAATCTCTGCCAACAACACTGATAAAAAATCCACAAATCACTTGTTGGCTGTTCTTTTGATAGAAAACCTAACTGAAGACAAATGAAAAGCAGAAAGAATGTTGTTTTTTTTCATCGTAAATTTAAAGGATAAAAATAAGAAGTGAAAGTAAAAGAAAGAAAAGTGGAAGAAAACTAAAATATCTCCTCTCTGTCCGACCCACCTGTCCCTAACCGTTCCCTCCTCTCTGTCCGACCCACCTGTCCCTAACCGTTCCCTGCTCTCTGTCCGACCCACCTGTCCGCTGTCCACAACCGTTCCTGCTCTCTGTCCGACCCATCCTCCCAACCGTTCCTGCTCTCTGTCCGACCCACCTGTCCCTAACCGTTCCCTCTCTCTGTCCGACCCACCTGTCCAACCGTTCTCCTCTCTGTCCGACCCACCTGTCCCAACCGTTCCCTGCTCTCTTGTCCGACCCACTGTCCCCTAACCGTTCCTGCAGCTCTGTCCGACCCACCTGTCCTTAACCTGTTCTTCTGCTCTGCATGTCCGACCCACTGTCCCTAACCGTTCCCTGCTCTCTGTCCGAGCCCACCTGTCCCTAACCGTTCCCTGCACTCTGTCCGACCAACCTGTCCGCCAACCGTTCCTGCTCTCTGTCCGACACACCTGTCCCAACCGTTCCCTGCACTCTGTCCGACCTACCTGTCCCCTACCCGTTCCCTGCTCTCTGTCCGACCCACCTGTTCCCGCCAACGTTCCCTGCTCTCTCCTTTCTGTATGACAGGTGGTGGTTTTTTTCTGGCCATGTTTGAGCTTCCAAGGGCCCAGTGGACACTCACGGACTGCGTTACAAGCAAAGACAGACAATGAAGGAGAATTACTACCCTTTCTGAAGCTGTGTAGTCTTGCCCTGCACAAAAATGGAATCGGCAGTCCCACCAGGACTCATTATCCTACTTAAGATCACAACTACGTTTATGGTTCCTGAGAAGGCCGTCCTGCTGGCGACCAGATGTGTGCCTCTATTTGTGCTTGAGAAGTTGTTTATGGAGTTTTAAGGGGGACATGTCCTCCAAACAGCGTATGCTTCCTGACCAAGTGAACATCAGAACGGGGTGTTGCTACGGTACAGAGAGCCTGAGACATCTGTGGCTCAGATAGATGGACCTGTGAGGCCTCTCTGAGGCCTGTGGGAGATCAACTCCATGGAGGAGAAGGTAAAAAGGAGAACATTTGTGCTGTTATGGTATTGTACAGTACATGTCAGGTATGGGCCACCTCAGCTTCCCTGTGTTTGTTTGTGTTTGATTTGTACTGTGTTATATTAATATAGGCTTTCACTCCCTTTTATTAGGTTTCATATAAAAAGTATTGCAGTGGTTCAAAGCTATTTCCATTTCATTTGGCATTTCAATCCCACTGTTCCTCCTGACAAAACTGTTTTCGCTCGCACACCAAGGGGACAGCAGTGACTGACTCAGTCCAGTCATTAAATCAATCAAATCAAATCAAATCAATTTTATTAGTCACATACACATGGTGCAGAGTTAATGCGAGTGTAGCGAAATGCTTGTGCTTCTAGTTCCGACAATGCAGTATAACCAACAGTAATCTAACTAACAATTCAACGCTACTACCTTACACAAACACACACGAAGTGTGAAGGGATAAAGAATATGTACATAAAGATATATGGATGAGTGGTGGTACAGAACGGCATGGCAAGATGAGTAGATGTAAGAGTACGGTATCTACATATGAAGATGAGTACTGTAGGGTATGTAAACATAAGTGGCATAGTTTAAAGTGGCTAGTGGTACATGTATTGCATAAAGATGGCAAGATGCAGTAGATGATATAGAGTTAGCAGTATATACATTGAGATGGGTAATGTAGGGTATGTAACACATAGTATTAGTGGCATTGCTTAAAGGGCTAGTGGTACATTTACATAATTTCCATCAATTCCCATTTTTAAGTGGCTGGAGTTGAGTCAGTATGTTGGCAGCGGCCGCTAAATGTTAGTGGGGCTGTTTACACAGTCTCGATGCCTTGAGATAGAAGCTGTTTTTCCAGTCTCTCGTCCCTGCTTGATTGCACCTGTGACTGACCTCGCTTCTGGATGATAGCGGGGTGAACAGGCAGTGGCTTGGGTGGTTGTTGTCCTTGATGATCTTTATGGCCTATCTGTGACATCGGGTGTGTAGGTGTCCTGGAGGGCAGGTAGTTGCCCTGGTGAGCGTCTGCAGACCTCACTACCGCTCTGGAGAGCCTACGGTTGGAGCAGTTGCCGTACAGGCGGTGATACAGCCGACAGGATGCTCTCGATTGTGCATCTGTAGAAGTTTGTGAGTGCTTTTGGTGCAAGCCGAATTTCTCAGCCTCCTGAGGTTGAAGTGATGACTCAGTCCAGTCTTAGATCATCAAAAGCGGACAGCAGTGACTGACTCAGTCCAGTCATTAGATCACCAAAAGGGGACAGCAGTGACTGACTCAGTCCAGTCATTAGATCACAAAGGGGACAGCAGTGACTAACTCAGTCAGTCATTAGATCACAAAGGGGACAGCAGTGACTGACTCAGTCCAGTCATTAGTCACCAAAAGGGGACAGCAGTGACTGACTCAGTCCAGTCATTAGATCACCAAGGGGACAGCAGTGACTGACTCAGTCCAGTCATTAGATCACCAAGGGGACAGCAGTGACTGACTAGTCCAGTCATTAGATCACCAAGGGGCAGCAGTGACTGACTCAGTCCAGTCATTAGACCACCCAAAGGGGACAGCAGTGACTGACTCAGTCCAGTCATTAGATCACCAAAAGGGGACAGCAGTGACTGACTCAGTCCAGTCATTAGACCACCAAGGGGACAGCAGTGACTGACTCAGTCCAGTCATTAGATCACCAAGGGGACAGCAGTGACTGACTCAGTCCAGTCATTAGATCACCAAGGGGACAGCAGTGACTGACTCAGTCCAGTCATTAGATCACAAAAGGGACAGCAGTGACTGACTCAGTCCAGTCATTAGAACACCAAGGGGACAGCAGTGACTGACTCAGTCCGTCATAAGATCACCAAGGGGACAGCAGTGACTGACTCAGTCAGTCATTAGATCAACAAAAGGGGACAGCAGTGATGACTCAGTCCAGTCATTAGATCACCAAAAGGGGACAGCAGTGACTGACTCAGTCCAGTCATTAGATCACCAAGGGGACAGCAGTGACTGACTCAGTCCATTCATTAGATCACCAAAGGAGGACAGCAGTGACTGACTCAGTCCAGTCATTAGATCACAAAAGGGGACAGCAGTGACTGACTCAGTCCAGTCATTAGATCACCAAAAGGGGACAGCAGTGACTGACTCAGTCCAGTCATTAGATCACCAAAAGGGACAGCAGTGACTGACTCAGTCCAGTCATTAGATCACAAAAAGGGGACAGCAGTGACTGACTCAGTCCAGTCATTAGATCACCAAAAGGGGACAGCAGTGACTGACTCAGTCCAGTCATTAGATCACCAAAGGGGACAGCAGTGACTGACTCAGTCCAGTCATTAGATCACCAAAAGGGGACAGCAGTGACTGACTCAGTCCAGTCATTAGATCACCAAAAGGGGACAGCAGTGACTGACTCAGTCCAGTCATTAGATCACCAAAAGGGGACAGCAGTGACTGACTCAGTCCAGTCATTAGATCACCAAAAGGGAAAGCAGTGACTGACTCAGTCCAGTCATTAGATCACCAAAGGGGACAGCAGTGACTGACTCAGTCCAGTATTAGATCACCAAAAGGGGACAGCAGTGACTGACTCAGTCCAGTCATTAGATCACCAAGGGACAGCAGTGACTGACTCAGTCAGTCATTAGATCACCAAGGGGACAGCAGTGACTGACTCAGTCCAGTCATTAGATCACCAAGGGGACAGCAGTGACTGACTCAGTCCAGTCAATTAGAAAACCAAGGGAACAGCAGTGACTGACTCAGTCCAGTCATTAGATCACAAGGACAGCAGTGACTGACTCAGTCCAGTCATTAGAACACCAAGGGGACAGCAGTGACTGACTCAGCCCAGTCATTAGATCACCAAGGGACAGCAGTGACTGACTCAGTCCAGTCATTAGATCACAAGGGAACGCAGTGACTGACTCAGTCCAGTCGTTAGACAAGCTTTTGTTTTGAGATATTAAAATAAACGACTATTCCCTGACTGTGAATTGGAGGAAGTCGAGTGTTGTTTTTCTGGGATTGTCGGGGGATTTCCAGCTCTGCAGTGAGTCCATCTGCTGTCGATTGAGCAAGCAGACAGAACCAGTGTCTGAGCAAGCAGACAGAACCGGTTTCTGAGCAAGCAGACAGAACGCGGTTTCTGAGCAAGCAGACAGAACCGGTGTCTGAGCAAGCAGACAGAACCGGTTTCTGAGCAAGCAAGACAGAACCGGTTTCTGAGCAAGCAGACAGAACCGGTGTCTGAGCAAGCAGACAGAACCGGTGTCTGAGCAAGCGAAAGAACGGTGTCTGAGCAAGCAGACAGAACCGGTGTCTGAGCAAGCAGACAGAACCGGTGTCTGAGCAAGCAGACAGAACCAGTGTCTGAGCAAGCAGACAGAACCAGCCACAGTATTGTTTTCACTGTTTGTTTCAACAGTGGAGTTGAACACTGAGTAATGAGGGATTATTATATTATATATTTAATAATTCACTATTATTTATACGGTGAATATATCATGTGTCATATTATTTTTGACCTGGAGATGCCGTTCACTGACTGTACAATTGAATGACTTTGTCGGAAGAGGTGGGGTTTGTTAATTACATCCATGTGTGGTCATTCACAATATTGTTTGAATATGTGTGCAAATATGTTTATTCTACACATTTGAAAAACGGTACAACTGCAGCTAACTGCAGGAGAAACTGCTCCTGGGAGAACTGCTTCTGGAGAAACTGCCTGGGAGAACTGTCCTGGGAGAAACTGTTCCTGATGCCTGGGAGAAACTGTTCCTGGAGAAACTGTTCCTGGAGAAACTGTTCCTGGGAGAAACTGTTCCTGGGAGAAACTGCTCCTGGGAGAAACTGCTCCTGGGAGAAACTGTTCTGGAGAAACTGTTCCTGGAGAAACTGCTCCTGGGGAAACTGCTCCTGGGAGAAACTGTTCCTGGAGAAACTGTTCCTGGGAGAACTGCCCTGGGAGAAACTGCTCCTGGAGAAACTGCTCTGGGAGAAACTGCCTTGGGAGAAACTGCTCCTGGGAGAAACTGCTCTTGGGAGAAACTGCTCTGGAGAACTGCTGAACGTGCTGCTGAAACTCTCCTGGAGAACTCTGAGACTGCTGGAGAACTGTTCCTTGGAGAAACTGCTCTGGGAAAATGACTCGGAAACTCTCTGGAAACTGCTCCTGGAGAACTGCTCAGTGCTATGCAGAGGAAAGATATATTAATCTCCTCATCATGACAGCCAGTATGTGTCATAGGCCCCTGGTGGTGGAGTCAGAGTCTCTGTAGTCTACAGTATGGTCGAGTCCCTCTGTATGGAGAACACAATGTGACAGCAGCCATGACACACTCTCTCCCTCCCCTCTCCACACCCTCTCTCCACCATCCCCCTCTCCACTCCCCTCTCTCTCCTCCCCCCCTCCCCCCCCTGCTCTCTCACTCCCCCTCTCCTCCACCCTCTGTCTCCCTCCCCTCTCCCCTTTCTCTCCCACCCCTCTCCCTCCATCCTCTCTCTCCCCCCTCTCTCTCCCACCCCCTCTCCCCTCCACCCTCTCTCTCCTGCCCCTCTCCCCTTCACCTCTCTCTCTCTGCCCCCTCTCTCTCCTCCCATCTCTCTCCCACCCCCTCTCCCTCACCTCTCTCTCCTGCCCCTCTCTCCCTCCACCTCTCTCTCCTCCACCCTCTCTCTCCCGCCCCCTCTTCCCCACCCTCACCATCTATGTGTTATCTCGGGGGAAAGATGTCCCGCTTGTGTATGACAGGAGAGTACAGCAGCATAAAGAAAAGAAAACACACCCATCCTAACGTTGCCTGTAGGTTTCAGACCTGTGGCAACATCCAACAGCCGGTATGATATCGACTGGCTGGGCGGAGCTGAAAGAGCCTCACTGGGCTTCTAGCTGCTCCATCGTTTAGATTGCTTTGAAAAGGGGCCCTGCAGTTATAAGACGAATGTCAGGGGGGAAGATCTGACCTCTCCCTCACTCCTTCCATCCACCCCTTATAACGCTGTATTCGATTTCTTCATCCCCCGATGTGGCGAGGGACAAGAGAAGAGGAGGATGAGGGTTCGAGCGGCGTCCTCGTTCATGTGACAGTTTGTCAAGTAAAGAAGCCCACAGGGGGATGGGGGAGTGTGTGTGTGTGTGTGTGTGTGTGTGTGTGTGTGTGTGTGTGTGTGTGTGTGTGTGTGTGGTGTGTGTGTGTGTGTGTGTGTGTGTGTGTGTGTGTGTGTGTGTGTGTGTGTGTGTGTGTGTGTGTGTGTGCTGTGTGTGTGTGTGTGTGTGTGTGTGTGTGTGTGTGTGCTGTGTTGTGTGTGTTTCTATGTGTGTGTGTGTCAGAGAGGGAGTGTGCATGAGCGGGTTGCCGGGGGCAGACAGTACAGTATGTCTATATGTTATTGCATGTGTTGGTCAGTGCATTTTGTTGAACCTGATGCCAGGAAGGACATTAGACATGTACAACACATATAAACCTACAATACGATCAAATACATCTTTGAGGAATCATCTACAAACTATTTCTAGCCATTTAAATTGACATAAATAGTATGATCAGTTAACATACATTTACACTGTACCTGTCCTGTGGCATGTATACTTTCACCGGATGTCATTTCAGAGCACACATACTATATCTTCCTTCCTACTGGCTTTACAGGAAATGCATTCTGTAGTGGCTGCAGGTCTGTGTGAGTCCACCCTGCCAGACCAAACCAAGATGAAACTGTCAGTGGGAAATGACATGGAGGGGGAAAGAAAAAGGGAGGGAGTGTGAGAATAGAACAGAGGGAGAGAGAGAGGGAGATATTTTCCGTGCCAATAAAGCCGTTTTAATTTAATTGAGTTGAGAGAGAGAGCAGCTCAATCTGAATAGGTTACACTCACATGTCACATCTCAGGTTTCATCAATAACTTAGAGGCATGATGGGAAATCCTCTTTGAACAGCCCCAGACCCTCAGCCTGCTGTTGCTCATTCTTATTTGACACGTTTTTGGCAAGAGCTTCGCACATGGACGACATACGGATACGGCCCGCTCTAGACCTTGTTAATGTCATGTGATTGTCAAGTCAATCTACCCTGAAACATATGTTAGTACTATCCTAGGATTACTTGCCAGTACAGATTTAGCCTGTTATGTATAAAATATTGGTAGGGAAAAGTGTTGCTGGGTTGGATTAGCTAGCGAGAGTTGACTGATGCAGTGTTCTACCCACAATGCAACAGTYGTGGAAAATGTTCAAATGTTAATTTGCCGGTTACCAGAAAAAGGGTTTATCCGTTATTATGAAAGAAGCGATAAATCTATTGACTCATTACTGCTGTCAAGAGATTCATATGACAGCTTGGTAACACTTTACTTGACACCCAGCGTCATAACACGTTATGACAAGGTCATAAACATGTCATAATATGTCATAACAGCTGAAATAACTTGTCATAACCAGTCATAATGTGGTAATAACACTGTCATGACCCGTATATTTACACCTGTTGTGACATATATTGCGTTATTTAATGGCTGGTTATGACACCTACATAAGAGTGTCAAAACCCACATTTATTCAAATATGTTTTTTCCCTGCCAAGATGTCTCCTTTCATTTATAAAGTTGGTTTCTTAAGACCTTTGTTGTTGTTGAAATTAATTCATTACAGTCATGTTTTTTATTTTTTTTATCATATCTTAAATACACTATACGACCAAATGTTTGTGGACACCTGCTCGTCAAACATTTCATTCCAAAATCATGGGCATTAATATGAGGTTGGTCCCCCCTTTGCTGCTATGACAGCCTCCACTGTTCTGGGAAGGCTTTCCACTAGATGTTGGAACATTGCTGTGGGAACTTGCTTCCATTCAGCCACAAGAGCATTAGTGAGGTCGGGTACTGATGTTTGGTGATTAGGCCTGGCTCGCAGTCGGTGTTCCAATTCATCCCTAAGGTGTCCGATGACGTTGAGGTCAGGGCTCTGTGCAGGCCAGTCAAGTTCTTCCACACCGAATAGCAAAAAACGATTTCTGTATGGCTCTTGCTTTGTGCATGGGGGCATTGTCATGCTGAAACAGGAAAGGGCCTTCACCAAACTGTTGCCACAAAGTTGGAAGTACAGAATTGTCTAGAATGTCATTGTATGCTGTAGCGTTAAGATTTCCCTTCACTGGAACTAAGGGGCCCAGACCATTATTCCTCCACCAAACTTTACAGTTGGCACTATGCATTGGGTCAGGTAGCGTTTTCCTGGCATCTGCCAAACCCAGATTTGTCCGTCAGACTGCCAGATAGTGAAGTGTGATTCATCACTCCAGAGAACTGCTCCAGAGTCCAGTGGCTGCGAGCTTTACATAACTCCAGCCCACGCTTGGCATTGCACATGTTGACCTTAGGCTTGTGTGCAGCTGCTCGGCCATGGAAACCCATTTCATGAAGCTTCCAACGAACAGTTCTTGTGCTGACGTTGGTTCCAGAGGCAATTAGGAATTCGGTAGTGAGTGTTGCAACCGATGAAAGACGATATGTACACGCTTCAGCACACGGCGGTCCCGTTCTGTGATCTTGTGTGACCATTTCCACTTCACAATAATAGCACTTACAGTTGACCAGGGCAGCTCTAGCAGGGCAGACATTTGATGAACTGACTTGTTGGAAAGGTGCCATCCTATGACGGTGCCACGTTGAAATACACTGAGCTCTTCGGTAATGTTTGTCTATGGAGATTGCATGGCTGTGTGCTCGAATTTATACACCTGTCAGCAATGGGTGTGGCTGAAATAGCCGAATCCACTAACTTGAAGGGGTGTCCACATACYTTTGTACATATAGTGTAACTTGCTGAAAATAGACTTTATGACACTGTCAAGAAGCAGGGTGTCTTGTCCTGCTCCTGGAATCTGCTCATGCATTCATCCCAGTCATCAGTCACAAAGAGGRTGTCTTGTCCTGCTCCTGGAATCTGCTCATGCATTCATCCCAGTCATCAGTCACAAAGAGGATGTCTCGTCCTGCTCCTGGAATCTGCTCATGCATTCATCCCAGTCATCAGAAACAAAGAGGGTGTCTTGTCCTGCTCCTGGAATCTGCTCATGCATTCATCCCAGTCATCAGTCACAAAGAGGGTGTCTTGTCCTGCTCCTGAAATCTGCTCCTGCATTCATCCCAGTCATCAGAAACAGAGCATTGGAGTAGGTACATGTCTGATATCAATGTGTGTGCAATTACAATGATAATTTAATGTGGTCAAATTCAGAAAATTCTATATAACATAAACATACTGTTGACAAGTAGGCAACTGTGTAATGGAATGGTTTGTCTTTAGTGGTAGGTTTGGGGGTTTTGACACTCTTATGTAGGTGTCATAACCAGCTATAAAATAATGCAATATGTCACAACAGGTCTAAACATATGTGACGTGACAGTGTTATGACCACATTATGACAGGTTATGTCAGCTGTTATGACATATTATAACATGGTTACGACCGTGTCATAATGTGTCACCGACCGCTTTAACTAACAACATGTATGATCAGAGAGGACGAAAAAGGAGGAAAGCCATAAACTGGAAAAGGGGGATGATTCACCCTTCATCAGAGTCTGACACGAGGTCAAACCCACTATTGTAGAACATGCTAAGAGAAAACTAGGAGAGAAAAACCTTGAAGGGAGGAAAGAAATGATTCCATGAATAGTTCTTCTTCTTCGCAACTTCAAACATCCAATTTAGCATTGCTTATCCTTTGTCTAGGAAGTTGTTCATGATTCAGGGGGAAAAAATCAATCTCTCTACATATGAAGCCTCAATCTCCACAACATAAAACCCCCAAAAAATGATAACACTTGGTCAGTGCAGTGGAGTCAAGACAGTGGAGCAGTTCACAAAACTCTCCACAGCTCTTTTCGACGTCCAAAAGAATCGTTTTTTATTGACAAACAACCAAACACAGCTAGTCAGTCAACTCCACTGTACTTTCTGTGCAACCTGTAGGTCTCATAGCAGCAGCCAATCGCATGGCAGAGCTCCGAAGGTATAGGGCTAATGGTGTTCAGCTGTGCCTTGTTGTAACTCGTTAGTGGGTAATTAGGTCAGCTCGTTACATCAAACAGCACAACACTCCCACAGCAAACATTCCTGCAGAGCCAAATTAAGGTAATGGCCTTGAAATACAAAGCAACATTATTGCAGGATAACACAGACAGAAAAACACTTTTTCATTTAATATTACATTTTGTAAAAGTGAGACATCTCGTTTATTTTATAATAGACAGACAGCCTGACAGGAGACGGCAGTGGGGCATTAACAAGGCATTACCAAGGCATTACCAAGGCATTGCCAAGGCATTAACAAGGCATTAACCAGACATTAACCAGGCATTAACAAGACATTACCAAGGCATTGCCAAGGCATTACCAAGGCATTAACCAGACATTAACCAGGCATTAACCAGACATTAACCAGGCATTACCAAGACATTACCAAGGCATTAACCAGACATTAACCAGGCATTACCAAGACATTACCAAGGCATTACCAAGGCATTACCAAGGCATTACCAAGGCATTACCAAGGCATTCGGCATTCCGTAGTTAGCGTTTATGGATGGAAGTACTGTTTCAACATACAGTTATGAAAGGTGTAGAACCCTGGGATTCCCAGTGTACCATAAAGAGAGTGTGAAATACATAGAAATATAACTGGGCTCCCGAGTGGCGCAACGGTCTAAGGCACTGCATCTCAGTGCTAGAGGTGACACTACAGACACCCTGGTTCAAATCCAGGCTGTATCACAAGCGGCCGTGATTGAGAGTCCCATAGGGCGGCGCACAATTGCCCCAGCGTCGTCCAGTTTGGCTTGTGTAGGCCGTCATTGCAAATAAGAATTTGTTCTTAACTGACATGCCTAGTTAAATGTAAAATATATTCGTAGTTTATCTAGATAGTGTGGCCTGCAGGCTATATGGCCGTGAGAGGCAGCGATAGACAAACATGAAGAGGGAGAAGTGCAGAGAGAGAAGAATGAATAAAAGAGGAGGGATGAGAAAAGGGAGGAGAGACCAGTGATTTCCATTGACAGTGTTCAGTCAGTTCGTTCCCAGGGGGCTCTGGGACAGCAGCACCAGCTGCCTATGTCACAGTAACGTCAATGGCTGCCATAATGAGCTCTCAGCCCTGCAGCGTACTTGCAGCGGTTTTACTGCACACACAACACACACAACCACACACACATACACACACACACACACCACACACACACACCACACACACACACACAACACACAACACACACACGAACACATACACACACACCACCACACACACACACACGGACAGTAAACCTAATGAAACACAAGCCTGCTTCTTCTCTCTCTCTCTCTCTCTCTCTCTCTCTCTCTCTCTCTCTCTCTCTCTCTCTCTCTCTCTCTCTTGTCTCTCTCTCCTCTCTGTCTCTGTCTCTCTGTCTCTCTTGTCTCTGTCTCTCTCTCTGTCTCTCTCTCTTCTCTCTCTCTTCTCTCTCTCTCTCTCTCTGTCTCTCTGTCTCTCTCTCTCTCTCTGTGTCTCTCTCTAACACCGCACACAGTGAACATAACACACTTCTGACTAAATGCATAGCATTATTCTTCTGACACTCAAACAAGCAAAGAACAGACCACTAAAAACATCCACAACCTCCCTCCCTCAAAGAACGCTTGACTTTCCCAAGAGACAATCTGTCCTTTCTTTTCTTCTCCTCTGTCCTCTTTACTTTTATTTCCAGAGGAAACACAGGTCATCCATCGCCAGTTAGGAGAGTGGTATTCAGTGTGTGCCATAACTCAGTCAAGCTACTTGATGAGAATTATTAACTATGGTACTTGTGGAGTTTATCCCCTGCCAGGTCCCATAGCTGGCTTACTGATCCTGTTTATCCCCTGCCAGGCCCATAGCTGGCTACTGACCCTGTTTATCCCTGCCAGGACCCATAGCTGGCTACTCACCCTGTTTATCCTCTGCCAGGACCCATAGCTGGCTTACTCACCCTGTTTATCCTCTGCCAGACCCATAGCTGGCTACTCACCCTGTTTATCCTCTGCCAGGACCCATAGCTGGCTACTCACCTCTGTTTATCCTCTGGCCAGGACCCATAGCTGGCACTGATCCTGTTTATCCCCTGCCAGTCCATAGCTGGCTAACTGACCCTGTTTATCCCCTGCCAGGTCCCATAGCTGGGCTACTGACACTGTTTATCCCCTGCCAGGTCCCATAGCTGGCTACTCACCCTGTTTATCCCCTGCCAGGACCATAGCTGGCTACTGCACCCTGTTTTATCCCTGCCAGGACCCATAGCTGGCTACTGACCCTGTTTATCCCCTGCAGGTCCCATAGCTGGCTACTCACCCGTTTACCCCTGCCAGGACCCATAAGCTGGCTACTGACCCTGTTTATCCCCTGCCAGGACCCATAGCTGGCTACTGACCCTGTTTAATCCCCCTGCCAGGACCCATAGCTGGCTACTCACCTGTTTATCCCTGCCAGGCCATAGCTGGGCTACTGACCCGTTTATCCCCTGCCAGGACCATAGCTGGCTACTCACCTGTTATCTCTGCCAGGACCCATAGCTGGGCTACTGACCCTGCTTTATCCCCTGCCAGCCCATAGCTGGCTACTGACCCTGTTTTATCCCCTGCCAGGTCCATAGCTGGCTACTGCACCTGTTTATCCCCTGCCAGGTCCCATAGCTGGCTACTCACCCTGTTTATCCCCTGCCAGGACCCATAGCTGGCTTACTCACCCTGTTATCCCCTGCCAGGACCCATAGCTGGCTACTCACCCTGTGTATCCCCTGCCAGGACCCTGGTGTGGCCTTACTGACCCTGTTTATCCCCCTGCCAGGCCATAGCTGGCTACTGACCCTGTTTATCCCCTGCCAGGTCACCACTACCCAGGCCATAGCTGGCTACTCACCCCTTGGTTTATTCCCTTCGCAGCG